>NC_016088.4:9102938-9188211 GCF_000004515.6 Glycine max | reverse complement strand
ACTCCCTAAGTCATGGTGGAGGAAGAGTAGGGTGGAGTAAGGAAGTCTCTTCCACCACTACGTCCACTAAAGAAGGGTTCATGAGGAATGGCTTAAGCCGGTGTCCATTGACCTTGAAGCTCTTATCTGTGGATTCACTTTTGATCTCAACTGTACCATAAGGAAAAACATTAGTCACCACAAAAGGACCAATCCACTTTGACCTGAACTTACCACTCATGAGTCCGAGCCTAGAGTTATACAATAAAACTTTATGTCCAACCACGAAGTCCTTCTTAGCTATCAAGCTGTCATGGAACTTCTTGGTCTTCTCCTTATAGAATTTGGAATTCTCATAGGCTTCTAAATGGATCTCATCTAGCTCACTTAGTTGCAACTTTCTTTCCTCTTCAACTTGATCAATAGAGAAGTTGCAGGTCTTTACAGCCCAATAGGCTTTGTGCTCTATCTCTATAGGAAGATGGCATGTATTGCCAAAGACAACCCGATAAGGCAACATTCCTATGGGTGCTTTGTAGGCAGTCCTATGTATGCCAAGATGGCCACCTGGTGCGGAAGAATGACAAAATTATAGGACTGAGTCAATCTCATGGTCTGGAATGCATCTCCTAATAACCTGGTCACTACACAACTTCCACAAATAGGGGTCATCCCAAATATAATGCTTTGCATTGCTCTTAATTTTATCATTTTGAGCTTTAGATGCTAAGGGAGGAAAAACAAAAGCAACCAAATAATTCACAATATTAGCAAACCAGGGAGGGGGAAGGAATCAGAAATACTATACAGAATGTACAAATGGTCATCCGGAAAATCATCCTGAATGGGTGAGTCCTCAGACACACGCTTAATCCTACTCAGATGGTCAGCCATTAGGTTCTGTGCACTGCTCTGATCACGGATCTCCAAATCAAACTCTTGGAGCCAAAGCATCCACCTGATCAATCTAGGCTTTAATTCATCCTTCTTCAACAGGTACTTCAGAGCTGCATGGTCAGTATAAACAATAACACGAGTACCAAGTAAATATGAATAAAATTTCTCAAGAGCAAAAACTATCGCTAATAGCTCCTTCTCTGTGGTAGTGTAATTTGCTTGAGCAGCATCCAAAGTTCTGGAAGCGTAGTAGATCACCCGAGGCAACTTATCAATCTTTTGAGCAAGGACAGCCCCCAAGTCGTAATTGGATGCATCGCACATTAGCTCAAATGGGGCTGTCCAATCAGGTGCCTGAATGATAGGGGTGGTAGTCGCCGTACGCTTGAGGCAATCAAAAGTCTCTTTGCATCGGTCATCAAAATCAAACTCCACCTCCTTTTGCATCAGATTGGATAGTGGAAGGGCCACTTTGCTAAAATCCTTGATAAAGCGCCTATAAAACCCTGCATGACCAAGAAAAGAACGAACCTCTCGCATGCAAGAGGGGTAAGGCAATTGTGAAATAACATCTATTTTTGCAGGGTCTACCTCTATGCCCATACTGGAAATGATATGTCCTAAAACTATATTTTGTTCTACCATGAAGTGACATTTTTCAAAATTCAGCACAAGGTTAGTTTCAATGCATCTACTAAGAACTCTATCCAAACTATCCAAACATGCATCAAAAGAGGATCCATAAACAGTAAAATCATCCATAAACACCTCTATGCAACTCTCTAAAAAATCACTGAAAATCCTAAGCATACACCACTGGAAGGTACCAGGGGCGTTGCATAGGCCAAAGGGCATCCTCCTATTGGCAAAAGTGTCAAAGGGACAGGTGAATGTGGTCTTTTCTTGATCCTTAGGAGCAATATGAATTTGTAAATAACCAAAAAAACCATCAAGAAAATGAGACTTACCTGCCAAGCGCTCAACCATTTGATCAATGAATGGCAGGGGAAAATGATCTTTTCTGGTTACTTAGTTCAGCCTCCTATAATCAATGCGGACTCGCCAGCCGTTCTACACTTTTGTGGGGATAAGCTCATCCCTTTCATTCTTAATCACTGTGAGGCCTGTCTTCTTAGGAACCACTTGGACTGGACTCACCCATTGGCTATCAGAAATGGGGTAGATGATTCCAGCTTGTAAGAGCTTGGTCACTTCCTTTTTCACCACATCTAGAATGACGGGGTTGAGTCTCCGCTGTGGCTGCCTCACTGGCTTAGCTCCATCCTCTAAAAGTATCCTATGCATGCAGGTAGATGGGCTAATACCAGGAATGTCTGCTAAAGTCCATCCAATGGATTTCTTGTGCTTCTTGAGAACTAGCAACAACTTCTCCTCTTGCTCAGCAGCAAGAGAGGCAGAGATGATCACTGGAAATTTTTTCTTGTCCTCCAAGTAAGCATATTTAAGGGTTTCTAGTAAGGGCTTCAACTCTGGTGTGGGTGGTGGCTGAACAGTGGGAGGAACCAGGGTAGGAGAAGAAGAAGGTTCCTCAGCCTGTACCTCATAAAGCAAGTCAGAAGTATATGTACTTCCTGCAACATGGTTAGTGCATTTTGACTCTAAAAAATCAACATCAAGAGGTACAACTCCCAAAAAATCAGAACCAGACTCAAATTCAAATTCATTCTCAGCATAAAAATCAGATACAAGATCAAATTCAAACTCAAGTTTAGATTCAATGCATAAGGAATGACAAGTATGCAGATCAGATAAAAATGGATGTTTCCTACCATGAAGAACAAAATCAAAATTAAACATATAATCATCAACAATCTAATCAATTATCTCAGGACGAAAAATAGAATGATCCTCAAATGGATGTTTCATGGCATCAAGAATGTTAAAATGAACAACAATATCACCAAATTCCATAGACAATGTGCCAACATAAACATCTATCTTGGTTCGGACTATTTTCATAAATGGCCTGCCTAAAATAATTGGAACTTAACCATGGGAAAATCCCTCTTCCATATTAAGAACATACAAATCAATAGGAAAAATAAGTTCCCCAACCCGATCAGCACATCCTCTATGAAACCTGCGGGGTAAGCAACACTTCTATTTGCCAAATGAATCACCACATCTATAGATTGCAAAGGTCCAAGAGATAAAGAATTGAAAATGGACAGAGGCATGACACTAACTGATGCTCCTAGGTCTAGCATGGCATTCTCAAATTTACTGTTCCCAATAATGCAAGGTATACAGAAAGTACCTGGGTCCTTACATTTCTCAGGAATGTGAGGAAAAGATTTACCTATCAATGCTGACACATTTATGCCCATGCTAATCCTTTCATTGCCTTTGAGCTTCCTTATATGGGTGCACAGCTCCTTTAGAAACTTGACATATCTTGGAATCTGCTTGATGGCATCTAGTAAAGGTATGTTCACCTCTACTTTTCTGAAGGTCTCCAAGATCTCCTTTTCCGCTTATTCCATCTTTTTGTTTGGAATTGCTCTAGGTGGGAATGGAAGAGGGATAGGAGGCTGCTGTAAGTCGGAATTACTAGAAGAAGGTCCACCTGCATGAAAATTTTTGTTAGGAAGCTTTCTCTTTTGTGCAACTATGTCATCCTCTTTTTCAGGTGTAAATGAAGCTTGACAGGTTCAGGTGCAGGTGCTGCTACTGGTGGAGGCATTTGAATTTGGTTGCCAGACTTCAAGGCGATGGCATTGACATTTTTCGGATTCTGCACAGTTAGTGAAGGCAATTTGTCAGAATTTTGGGACTGAGCTTGGTTCATCTGAGTAGTCATCTGCCCCATCTGATTTGTCAGACTCTAAATGGAGGCTCTTGTCCCTTGCTGAAATTGCATATTCTGGATGGTCATTTGCCTCACTAACTCTTCTAAGGAAGGTTGAGGAGGAGCCTCAGTTGCTTATTGTCTTTTTTGTGACGGTTGTTGTTGTTTCTGCTGTATTGAAGGACGAACATATGGCTTGCTTGGACCAACAACATTCTGGAAATGAGGGATAGGCTGTTGTTGTTGTGGAGGACTTGTCCATCTCAGATTTGGATGATTCCTCCAACCTGGATTGTATCTATTGCTCGAAAGGTCATAATTACTCTGCTGTTGTTGGTTTTGCTGCTGAGGAGGTCTATTATAAATGTTTGCAGCATAAGCTTCAGGTTGCTCATTGACTCCAAATTTTTGCAAAGAAGGACAAAGATCTGTATGGTGATCTGCAGAAGAACATAGATGACAGACTCTTGCAACAGGTGTAGATTTCTGATTTATGGCAAGCTGAGTTACCAGGTTGACCAAGGCATCAAGTTTTCCTTCAAGCTTTTTATTTTCAGTAGATGAAGATGAATCTGTGGCCACCTCATGGACTCCTCTAAGAACAATAGCATCATTTCTTGCACTGAATTGTTGGGAGTTGGAAGCCATCTTCTCAATCAAATTCCTAGCCTTAGCAAGGGTCATATCACCAAGGGCTCCACCACTGGCAGCATCAATCATACTCCTCTCCATGTTGCTAAGTCCCTCATAGAAATATTGAAGAAGGAGTTGCTCAGAAATCTGGTGGTGAGGACAACTTGCACACAATTTCTTGAATCTTTCCCAGTACTCATACAAGCTTTCTCCACTAAGTTGCCTAATGCCTGAAATGTATTTTCTGATGGCAGTGGTCCTAGATGCAGGGAAGAATTTCTCCAGGAACACCCTCTTAAGGTCATCCCAACTGAAAATGGACCTAGGAGCAAGGTAGTATAGCCAATCTTTTGCCACTCCCTCCAAAGAATGAGGAAAAGCTTTTAGGAAGATATGATCTTCTTGGACATCAGGGGGCTTCATGGTGGAACAAACAATATGGAACTTCTTAAGATGCTTATGAGGATCTTCACCTGCAAGACCATGAAACTTGGGCAACAAATGTATTAGTCCAGTCCTGAGAACATATGGAACACCCTCATTAGGATATTAAATGCACAAGCTTTCATAAGTGAAATCAGGTGCAGCCATTTCCCTAAGAGTCCTCTCACAAGGTGGAGGTTGAGCAATGTTCTCAATATAAAAATTAGTAGTGGAATTCTCAAAATCAGAATATTCAGAATCACCCTCAACAGAATGCTCAAAATGCATAGAATGACCAAGATGCACACTATGCCTAACTAATCTATGAAAGGTTCTATCTATTTCAGGATCAAAGGATTGTAAATCACCTGGATTGCCCCTAGTCATGCACTATATGCAGCAAATAATGTGTTTCTCAACAAGCACCTAACAAAGGGGTAAAACTACAGCTATACTCAAACGATATCAAAATAAGCTGAAATTTTGTGAGGAACACCCTAAAATCATGAAAAGATAGCACAAATATTTTCAAACAAAAATTCAAAGTCTAACTATGAAAACTACCTAAGCAAAGTTTAGAAAAACAGGACAATAATACTTGAAAAATAAAAAAAAACTTAGTAAACTACCTTTAGCCGGTTATCACAGTATGGAAATTTTTTTCTACCCCAAATGCATATATAATAATTGTCATTTTGATACCCGGAGTAAAAGTTATGGCCATTTTAAGTTTTGCTAAAAACAAGTTCCCAAAATTTTTGTCTCTCTCAAATACTGCCACACCAAGTGCTCCTGGTATTTTTCACACAAAATATGGATAAAAAGAAGCTACCACACAAAAAATCAGCCAAAAATAACAAATCTAACTATCAAAACAAAAATCGCTAATTAAATTGCAAAATCAGTCGCTAATCACTGTTCATCACTGTTCACAGCAAAACACAAAGTTGAAACAGTCACTGAATCAGTCGCAAAACAGTCGCTAAACAGGGAATGCAACTGAAATACAAAACAGAACGCTACACAAAATAAGATAACTAAACACTATTATGAACCTTTGGCCCACTGCTCCCTGGCAACGGCGCCAAATTTGATCGAATCCGTACCCGAAATAAACATTAAAAATGCAGTATCTAGGAAATGATCCTAGGTCGTCTCACAACGAGCAATGGTCAACCAAACGTTCATAATAGATAGTAATAAAACAGTAACGAATTGGGGGGGGGTGTTTGTTTTTGTAAATTAAACAGCAAGGAAATTTGAATTAGAAAATAATAGAATTAAAATATGTTGGTTCCCCTTGATTCACAAGCAAGTCTCTTATCCTAGGTTACGAGAATTTATCCTTTATCAGTTCAACCACTCAATTCAACCCTAAATTAAATTACTAAACGAAATTTAATATAAGGTTGTCATTATGTGATTAAGCAACACATACATCAATTAATCATGAACGAAACTGATCATTATGCATGAACATAAATTAAGTGCCGAGACAATTAATCAAGCACTAAGCATGCATGGATTAATAGCAACAAATACAGAGTAATTGGTGAAGAAGAAAAACTTATCAGAATTCAATAGTAATAATAAAACCTCGAAGAGAGCTATGCTTGATCCTCAAGCGAAAACAACGCTGGAGACTTAGCCTTCCATTAATCAGTAGAAAACGAAATTGCAGATTGAAGCAGATAACGGATTTTATTGCTACATGAATAGTATGCATGAACAGTAAAAACTGGAATTGCAAAACCTATAATTCTTCTCCTCTCCAAAAGCTCTCTAAAACTAAAACCTTGGTGTTGTTATATAGGTTCTCAGCCCTAAAGCTTACAATTTTTTTTTAAGTCCAAGCCTATAAATAAAATAAAATCTAGACAAGATAAGATAAGATTTGATAAAATAAAATCTAGATAAGAAAAGATAAGATTGGATGAAATAATATCTAGATGAGATAAAATCTGGATAAGATAAGATTTGATAAAATAAAATTGTCTGCTCTCTTCAAGTCCAAGCCCAATTCCGGATTCAAGCCCAATTGCTTATAATTCTCCTAAAATTAAATTAAAAATACAAAATTAGTCCAGTAGACCCAAATGATAAAACTGCATAATTAATTTGGCAATTAAGGCTAATCAGTAATTAGAATGGTGACAAAAAGGGTTAAGAAATAGGAGAAAATAATGACACATCACTCCAATTTAAGGTTCTTTTTGTAGGAATTGTACATATTTTCATGTTTAGTTTGATTTTATATAGTAGATACTCCCATTTTGTGAATTAATCTTGAAACCAGTTCAATTTCAGGCTAAAAGGAGAGAAGGTTCTAGCAGCTGATGTTTCGCTAAGCGAGGTATATGCGCTTAGCGAGTGATATCCACTAAGCGAGGCATGCAGCTCGCTTAGCGTGCTAGGAAACCCTAGAAGAGGATTAGTCAGAGATGTGCTCACCCAATGAGTCGTTTGTCTCTTCTCGCGCTCAGTGCGCTCAGCTCGTCAAGCCAAATATCACTTACTCTCGCTTACCGAGCCAATCTCGCTAAGCAAACCTTTAGAAGCTGAAATGCCCAAGTAGCCTTCAAAACACTGAATTTGGCGGAAACTAAAGAGGGGAGTCGAAAAACAGAGCCAATGGAGAAGCTAGAGCGACAGAAACGGAGCCACCAAGAGAGTTTAGGTTAGAGGAGTGAGATTAGGGTTCTAGGGGTTGAAGGAGACATCCTCAACCCTTTTTAGCCATTTTTCTTCACTCAAAATATGTTCTTCTCTATATTGCAAGCTCATTACTTGTAATGGAAGGCTAAACCTCTTGGTTCGAAAGTTCTACTGAACCCTTGATGTAATACTCTTTCACTATCTATTTAATGTTGTTTTTATGTGATCATTGCTTCTATCTATGCTTATTGTTACATGCTTGTGGCTTGATCACCCATTTGTATGTATAGTTAGGATTTTTAGCATTGGAAAGTGCTTTAAAGCCTTAGAACTGGGTAGAGCAAGCTAGAAAATTGTATGTCTAGGAATGGAGTGTCGTGATCTAGTTCATTTTATGTTGTAGACTTAATGCAACTCTTTTAGGCTAAGTTTGTTGAGGGATCCAGGACGAGGTTTAAAGAGAGTTAGGCTCATTCACTACAGGGATCTTGGTTTGAGTAATTTCTTAGCATAAGAATACTAGAATAGAATTAGATAGAGAAAAATCCATAACAACATCAAGGAAAATTCAGTAGAATGACCCAATGCTTACTTGACTATCTTTACTTCTCAAACTTTAGATATTTAGTTTATAGTTAGCTAGATTTTAGAACAAAAACCCAACTTAATATTCACTTGCTTTCAATTTATACAAATGTTTGCTCACTGAATGTACAGTTCTAAGTGAAACAAATTCCCTGTGGATATGATACTCGGTCTTACCGTTTTAAACTACTTGTGTGAATCGGTAAAATTGCCGAATAGCAAATCGCGTAGCAAGTTTTTGGCGCCATTGTCGGGGAATTTCATTCCACTTAGATAGTATAGTTTAGTTCTAAACATTTATTCTTTATTCTTTAATTGATTTTGTGAATAGTTAGCTAGAATTTATTTTCTCTTGATTTGGTTAACTGTTGCTTTGTTTAGTACTTCTTGTATGCGAGGTAATTCTTCAGTAGGAAATTTAGCTCTATTAGATTTGGAGATAGAAGCCACTTGCAGGAGAAACAACACAGAAAGAAGGAAGAAAGCTTTGCAAGAAAGGACAGCACAACCAAGTTCAGAGGGAGCTCAATCATCTGAATCATCTTTAGCATTTCCAAACTTAAGGGAATCCGAAGTAGGTGCATCTGAAGCACATATCCTGGCTGAAGATCAACCACGGAGGGTGACTCTTGAAGATTATTCTAGCTTGACCGTGCTGTAATTTTTCCCAAGCATTGCGCGGCCGGAAGTTCAAGCTCACAACATCACATATCCTGATTCCTTGATCCAGTTGATTCAAGGAAATTTGTTTCATGGTTTGCCGAATGAAGACCCTTACGCACACCTTGCTACTATTATAAAAATCTGCAATACTGTGAAAATTGCAGGTGTGCCGGAAGATGCAGTAAGACTTAGCTTGTTTTCATTTTCTTTGGCTGGAGAAGCCAAGAGGTGGCTGCATTCTTTCAAGGGAAACAACCTAAAGACTTGGGAAGAGGTTGTAGAGAAATTTCTAAAGAAATATTTCCCTGAGTCTAAGACAGCTGAAGGCAAGGCATCTATCTCCAAATTCCATCAATTTCCAGATGAATCCCTGAGTGAAGCACTTGAGAGATTCCGTAGCTTGCTATGGAAGATGTGACATCCTAGAATTTCTACCCGAAAATTTGTAAGTGTTACATTCAAATAATTATATATATATATATATATATATATATATATATATATATATATATATATATATATATATATATATATATATATATATATATATATATATATATATATATATATATATATATATATATATATATATATATATTCTTGGTAGAAGTATGTACATTGGGGGAAAGATACGCGGGTTAGACTAATTAACAAAGAGTAACCCATAACCGAACGGTTATAGATTAATTCGCAATTAATTAGTTTAAAAATTATCGTTTTGCGTGCAACTTAAAATTTAACAAAATCAACCTCTGAACCACACTCAGGGTCTCATTCTGAGCGTTTTGATATATATATTGCCTACTTTCGAAAACGGGCCCCGACGGGTGCAGAGAAACGCGAGGAACTGGAACCAGAGAGGCGGCACGCAAACCGAGGCAGGATTTCAGCATCCAAAAAGGTCCAATTTTTCTCCATTGTGGCTGAGTATGAAGTCAAATCAAAGGAAAAAGGTGGGGCCTTTTGTTCCATTTAAAATAAGACATGTGGCATTGCTTTTTGAAAAAAAAAATTATAAAAAGTCAAATCTTCTCTCTCTTTCTTCAGAAATTTCAGCAGCTTCTTCCTCCCTTCCACGTTGCTTTTTTCTCTTCTTCTTCTCCACCATTGTTGCCTCCATTGAGGCTCCAAATTCCTCTTCATTTCTACCCCAAATTGCAAGGAATAGCCATTTTTGGAGTCTTGGAGCATACCTCTACTTCGTGGGGCTTTAAATTTCAGGTAAGGGTGGACTTCTTCCCACTTGAAATCTGTGGGTGTTGGGTTTTTGGGAGCTATGATGGGTAGTTCTACTAGGATATTGCCTTAGGATAGTTGTTTGTGAAGGAATTTGTTGAAATTATGTTAAACTTGACATCTTTGATGTGAGCAAAATTACCCATGCTGATTTAGGGTTTAAAAATGATGCTTTGTGATATATGTATGCTTAAAATGTTGATAGAAAACTGGTAGAGAGGATGGGGAGAGTTAACTTAGAGTTAAATGTGAGAATGGTAATGTTGTAGGTGGAAAAGTGTGAGATTTTGAGAGTTAGAAAAGCCAAATTTGGGGTTAGTGGAAATTGGAGTCTAAAGTGAGTTGACTCTAGTTTAGAATGTCAATTAGGACTTGTAGGAAAGCTTGGGCAAAGCAAATGAGAAAAATGAGTGACAAATGTGAAAGAAAAGAGCCATTTCTAGGGTAAATTGGGTGTTGAGAGGTCAAATTTTGAATAGGTGGAGTTTTCACCGTAAAGCCAGTTTGAGCAAGTCTAAATCAATGTTATAGACTTGATGAAGATGAGAGTTTACCCCAAAATTACCCAATTCTCATTTTCACCTTTCAAACCTTGAGAATTCACTAAATTGGTGGGTTTTGGATACCTATATTTTGATTTACCTTAGTTTGAAGTTTGTTTTTGGTTTAAACATGATTTAGACATGGTTTAGGACATGTAGGATCCAATTTGAGTGAAATTGGATACAAGCAAGCTAGAATTCGAAATCTGCCAAATTATGCAGCAAAAGCTGTCAAATTGTGCAACAGATTTTACCAATGTGCAGAAAAATGGTTGTGCAGTGCTAGTCACAGGAAAGGTAGTACATCTCGTGTTCTAGGCATTCTCTAGCAGATCCCAATGGTCAAAATATTAGGAACCTCCAGTAAAATTTTCCAGGCGATCCAATGGTTAACGAATCGGAACGAAGAGAATGATACTGGGGTACATGAGTAGGAAAAATCTGTGGAATTTGAATGAGTTTTGTGCAGAGTTTTCTGTCTCCACTCTGTTTTTCTTGGTTTAGGGTAGTTTCATGACAAATGGAATTGAATTGTTGGATATTGTGAAAGCTTGGAGGGGTTGATGGGGACCCGGTGCTGAGAGGAACGAGGATAAGGGCTACGTAGGAGTGTGTGAGCTCAATTTAAAGGTGGGCAACTGGGGATGGTGTGCTTATACCTGACTTGTGGAAATGGGATAATTGATTTGCATCATCGCCCGATCGCCACCTAGTACCACATATAACGAGTGTCCCATAATCCAATAAGCTTGATATGAGGAAGCATGGAAGAGTCAGTCTTCCTACTTTTGTTTGTTGACCACAAAGTGGTACCTGGAGATATGTTGCGGG
The DNA here is from genome assembly GCF_000004515.6 of Glycine max. Classification (NCBI taxonomy): domain Eukaryota; kingdom Viridiplantae; phylum Streptophyta; class Magnoliopsida; order Fabales; family Fabaceae; genus Glycine; species Glycine max. Next base: position 9,176,958 of record NC_016088.4, on the reverse strand, counting down.
GGTCAGGAGACCTTGGGGACGTCAGGTGGGGCGCTATTGCCCAAAACCAAGCTTGACTAATCCCGACCCAACCCGGGCATAGTCAGTCAGTGAGAACCTGTGACGTACCTAAGCAGGCAAGCTCCTGGCAGTCAACCAATAAAAGAACAAAGACGACGAAGCAAGGAGGCTTGTGTGGCGGCTGGCCAGCTATTTATCTTGGGTGTTATCTGAAAATTAGCCTCTGGTAATCGATTACCATTCGTGGGTAATCGATTACATGGTTTAAAAATGGAGACAAGATGTTAAGTAGCTTCTGGTAATCGATTACCAATTGTGTGTAATCGATTACCCAGTATGATAGGGCACTGGTAATCGATTACCAGTTGTGTGTAATCGATTACATAGTGCTACCTGCTACTGGTAATCGATTACCATTTATGTGTAATCGATTACACAGTGTAACTTGTAGATTCCAATGTGCAAAGGCTGAGTAATTCGTTTTTGGGCACTGGTAATCAATTACATACTTTGGTAATCGATTACCAGAGAGGAAATCCCTTGAACAAGACATTTTGACTATGCGTAACCGTTAGGGGATGCATTGCATTGTTACCTGTGTAGTTAGATTTCTTGTGAAAGAGTCTACCCTCTTTCTTTTATCTCTTGTAGATCGTGATGGCAGCGCAGTTGATCCATGATCGCGTGGTGATGGAGTGCCTAGAGGGTGTTTGGGAGACCCTCGAAGGCAATGAGAGGTGCCGATTCTGGGGCACAATTCGACTCACTGCTACTTCACTAGTTCATCCGGAGCAACCCGCACGCACACTTCAACAGCCTGTGGAGTGGATACTACCTACACCTACTCCATATCGACTAGTTGAGCCGGTTCAAGTGATAGAGGTGTCATCCTCTGAAGAGGATCTTGAAGAGGACCCAGTGGAGTTACCTCCTGAACCTACTATGGACGCCCTTGACTTACCTGAGGATGATGAAGACCCACTCCCTGATGTTGATTCTCCAGAGGATATTATGTCAGCATCTGAGGCAGACTCTACAGAGGAGAGTGGCCCTGGAGGGACAGCGAATAGTGACGACTCTTCATCAGAGCAGATGGCTCCTTAGACTAGGCGTACATACTTTTGTGGGTGGGTGTATCTAGTTCAAACTGCTAGGTTTACTCTTTTGATTTTTGGGTGGGTAGACCTATTGTATAGAAATTTTGATGATTGTATATATTGTGGTTGAAGCCACCACAGTTGTTACCTTTGCTCTGGATGTCACTGTGTTATTTTGCAAACTCCCATATTTTGGACAGTTTTAGATGATAAAAACAATTATGTTTGATCTTGTTATTTGAAAAGGAAATGTTAACGAATTTTATTTGAAAAGAGTTTACCGACCGCATCTTATTATCTTTCACGTGACGACCTAAAATGATGGCTGGTATATTTTTAAAAGAGAAAAATAGTTTGGAGGTTATGAATGAACAGAAAGAAATGAATCCGAATAGAGTTGTGAACTGGCCATTCAGGACTCTATAGTGATAATTTTCCTTCTGAATTTAATTATCGTGAAATGAATAACAGTGCGAAAACAAAAAAAAAAGAGAAAAAAAATCCCATGGTTTCTGCTATTTAATTTATTACTATTAAACCAATCATTATTTAGGGACGCCACAGAAGACACCAACTCATGGATTCTTCGAGCCGATTCAGCTAAACATTTTCATAGATGGTTTGAGACCACAGTCCTAGCAGTTATAGGATGTTTCTACTGGAGGAAAAATTAAGTTGAAGACCCCTGAAGAAGCAATGGAACTTATTGAAAATATGGCTGCTAGTGATCATGCTATTTTGCATGATCGGACTCATGTACCCACAAAGAGAAACCTGTTGGAGCTTTCTTCACAAGATGCACTGTTGGCGCAGAACAAACTGCTAGCTAAGCAGTTGGAATCATTGACAGAGACACTTAGTAAGCTGCCAACCCAATTGCAAGTGACTCAACCTTCTCATTCAATAGTTATGCAGGTCGGAGGTTGTAGTATATGTGGAGGAGCGCATGAATCTAGTTGTTGTATACCTCTTGATGATGATGCAAAAGAAGTTAATTATAAGGGAAATCAGCACAAACCAATGCAAGTGGATTTTCAGTTTACCAGCAAGGTGCCAATTTTAATCTGAATCAAGGGCAGTCGAGGTCTCACCCTAGGAACCAATTCAACAAAGACCAAGGAGGACCATCCAACAGGCCTCAAAATAAAGGGCCTAGCCTGTACGAAAGGACAACCAAGTTGGAGGAGACTTTGGCTTAGTTCATGAAAGTTTCAATGTCCAATCACAAGAGAACAAAGTCTGTTATAAAGAACCTAGAGATTCAAGAAGGACAACTAGCTAAGTAGATAACTGAAAATTCTTCTGATGGTTTTGGGGCCAATACTGAAAAAAAATCCCAAAGAAGGGGTCTCGCTAAGCAGAGCGCTCCAACCCTTACCCATTGGCTGAAGGGGTCTCGCTAAGTGAGACAGCTGCTCTAAGCCTAAAAACCTCTCTAGAATTGTATTTATTGGAATTGGGCTAAGCAAGCCAGCTTGCTAAGTGCAACACAAAGTCTCAATAAGCGCATATGTGCGCTAAGCGCAAATAACTCTTTGCTGGGACCCCCATGTCAATTGGGCTTAGCGAGTCATACCCGCTAAGCCAAAATCCCTCTTTGGAATGGCATTGCGCTAAGCGAGACCATCTCGCTAAGCGCGACCCCACTACTGCATCTTAAGGCATTTAATTTGCTAGGCCAGTTGTTGAATCAAGTGGCCTCAGAATAATTAAGAAGGGGGGTTGAATTAATTATTCCTAAACCTTTACTAATTAAAAAATTACTCTTCTAAGGCTTTTACTAAATTGTTAAGAGAATGAGGAGTAGAAGAGAAACTTAACAGAAAGTAAAAGCGGAAATTAAATGCACAGTGAAAAGTAAAAGAGTAGGGAAGAAAGAGACAAACACACAAGAGTTTTTATACTGGTTCGGCAACAACCCGTGCCTACATCCAGTCCCCAAGCGACCTGCGGTCCTTGAGATTTCTTTCAACCTTGTAAAAATCCTTTTACAAGCAAAGATCCACAAGGGATGTACTCTCCCTTGTTCTCCATGAACCTAGTGGATGTACCCTCCACTAGAACTGATCCACAAGAGATGTACCCTCTCTTGTTCTCAGTCAAACCCAAGTAGATGTACCCTCTACTTGTACCACAAAGGATGTACCCTCCAATGTGTTAAGACAAAGATCTCAGGCGGTTAAACCTTTGATACTTTGTGAATGGGGATACAAAAGAATTCTCAGGCGGTTAGTCCTTTGAACACTTTTGTATTAGGGAAAGGGAAGAATCAAAAGAATTCTCAGACTGTGTCATTTTGAATTCTTTGACAAGGGAGAAGGGAGACACAAAAGAATTCAGGCGGTTAGTCCTTTGTTCTTTTGGAAAAGGGAGAAGAGAGACACAAAAAGAATTCAAGCGGTTAGTCCTTGGTGAATTCTTTTTGGCAAAGGGAGAAGAGAATGAAAAGATGAATAGCACAAGTTTTCAAGGTTTAGAAAACCAGAAAACTTTGAAAAGCTTTTGGTACAAAGAAGAAGAAGAGGTTCAAAGAGATTCAAGGCTTGTAAAGGATTGTATGAATAAGTGTTCAAGATTCTTGAAATGCAAAACAAAGCCTTGCTTTTATAGACTCTCCATGTCTGGTCAAGACAACCATTTAGAAGAGTTATAACTTTTAGAAAAACTTAAAACCAATTTGAAAAAGTCAAAAACCTTTTGAAGAGTTACATCTTTTGATTTATTCAGAAACCGTCACTGGTAATTGAGTACCAAATCAGTGTAATCAATTACACAAGGCTTTTATGTGAAAGGATGTGACTCTTCACATTTGAATTTGAATTTCAATGTTCAAAGGTACTGGTAATCGATTACCAAAACATTGTAATCGATTACAACTTTTTGAAATTAATTGGAATGTTGTAAATTCAATTTGAAAACATTTTCAAAACAATTTTGCTACTGGTAATCGATTACAACAATCTGGTAATCGATTACCAGAGAGTAAAAACTCTTTGGTAAACATGTTTTGAGAAAAATCATGTGCTACTGAATTTTTGAGAAAAAAATTTCATACTTATCTTGATTAAGCCTTCTCTTGATTCTTGAATCTCGAGTCTTGAATCTTGATCTTGATTCTTGAGATCTTGAACCTTGAATCCTGATTCTTGACTCTAAACTTTCTTCTTGAGTCTTGAATTCTTCTTGATTCTTATCTTAAACACTTGAATTGTTCTTGATTCACTTGAGTTGTTCTTTGATTGATCTTTGATTCACCTGAGTTGTTCTTTGATTGATCTTTGAGCTTTTTGTCATCTCCTTTGACATCATCTTTTGTTATCATCATTGTTATCATCAAAACACCTTTGAATCACCTTTTATTCATCATGAAGCTTTGCTTCTACACCAGCCACGCCCCGCTTAGCGGACATTGCAGACCAATCAGAGCTGCAAAACTCGCTAAGCATGCATCTGCGTGCTAAGCCCAAAACCTTTTCGGGTTTTCTAATTCTTGAATTGGGCTAAGCGCGTGAATTTAAATCAGAAAATTCAAACATCACTGAGTGCTCGCTTAGCGAGTCACTCGCGCTAAGCGAGACAGTTGAAACTGCTAAAAAAAAGACATAACTGCCTTAGGCAATTACTTTGTGCACAAAATTATAACTCCCATTTCATCATTGGCATTCACCTGCATTCCTGCAATGTGCATTTCGTTCTCTGCTTCTTTTGCCCTCATCTCTACTCATTAACCTCTGCAATCCAAGTAAGTACCTCTTACTCTATCTTTTTAATTTCGGTTTTTGAACCCTAGGGTAGAAGACAATTGCTTTCTCTGTGATTTTTTATTTTCTGTTAATGTTGTTGTTGATTAGTTAGTTGTTTGATAGCTTGCTGTTAGGGCTTTAATTTTGTGTATAATGTAGGATCATTTGATGGGTTTTGCTTAGATTTCCTATGCCTGAAAGCGGCTAGGAAGTTGAGGCTTCAAAGCCCCAATTTTCTGGAAATTTTGATGTACTCGCTAGGCGAGCCTGCTCGCTAAGCGAGTTCATCAATTTTGGATGAATTTCTGGGTTTTCTGATGAACTCACTAAGTCGGCCCTGTCCCGCTAAGTGTGTTCGTCATTTCTATTTGAATTTATGCTTTTTTTATGAACTCGCTAAGCCACTGCACTTTGGCTTAGCGAGTGTTTAAATTCCCAGTTTTAATTTCTGAATTTTTATAATCTCGCTAAGCCGGCATGCCGCACTAAGCGAGTTAGTTTAGTTAGGTCTGAGTCTATGAGGCTTTTGGCATTCTGTTTGTGGCTAAGCGAGCCACGCTCGCTAAGCCACCATGCCTCTATTGTTTGAATAAGCTTGGGCTAAGCGAGTCAGTCTCGCTAAGCCCAAGGCAATTTAGTTGTTCTGAAATTTGTTCATGCGCTAAGCGAGTCACACTCGCTAAGCGCAATTTCCTCTCTGTTTTTGATTGCTCGCTAAGCCAATTAAGTCCCAATGGTCAAGTTAGGCTAAGCGCCTACTGGCACTAAGCTTGTTTAGTGTGTCGCGCTAAGCGAGCCTGTCTCGCTAAGCGCAATTAGCTCTCTGTTGGAGAATAAGGCTTAGCGAGCCATGCTCGCTTAGCCATTGTGTTGTGTTAGCTAGGGTGTCTCGCTTAGCCAGAGTCTTTATTTTTTAGTAGTTGTGCTAAGCGCGCCTTGCGTGCTAAGCGTGTCATGTTATTTTCTGAAGGTGCGCTAAGTGAGTCTGTCTCGCTAAATGCCCAGTGTCATACCCTAATTTCGTCCGGGGACCTTTGCTCGATGACGTGCGACCATTCTTTGGTCCTCGTGAGGTGCTTGGCACCCATCATTAGACAATTTGTGAAATTCCAGGACATGCCGAAAAACCAAAAAAATATTGATGCACAATTCGTAAGTTTCCGTGACACACCGGAAATCAAATGGAAGCATCGTTGCATAATTAAGTGAGGTTCCGTAACATTCCGTAAGTCAAAAAGGGGATGATTATGTAATCCGCAAGGTTCCGTAACATTACGGAAAGAAAACAAGTATCGTTACGAAATTCGTAAGTTTCTGTAACTTTACGAAAAAAGAATCACCAAAAAACAGCAGAGGGGGGTGTACTTAGTAAAAATGGGGGTGCAAATAGCACCCAGGCCCATTTGGGCCCTCCAGAAGATTCCTCCAGAAGGCGGTTGCTTCTGGAGGAAGCAACCCTGCTCGCCTGGGCGAGCTGAGCTCGCCTGGGCGAGCTGGGCGGCAACCACCTCCCCTATTTTGCTATAGATAGGGGAGGAAAGCAAGAAGAAAAAGGTCCAGCCCCTTTGGCACTTCTCTCTCTTTCGAAATTGCTTGGAAAAATTGTTTCCGTGAAGAAAATCTAAGCCGAGGCGCTTCCGAAACGTTTCCGTAACGTTTTCCGTGAGGAATTTCGCAAAGGTTTTGACCGTTCTTCGACGTTCTTCATTCGTTCTTCATCGTTCTTCGATCTTCAACGGGTAAGTACCTCGAACCAAGCTTTTCGATTCATTCTATGTACCCGTAGTGGTCCACATTGTGTTTCGTGCATTTTTATTCTCATTTTGTTTACTTTTTATACCCCCTGTTGACGTGCTTAAGCCATTTTACTTAAGTCATTTCTCGCTTAACTTAAAAACAAAATAAATTTCCACCGAACGTTTGAATTGTATTATCCATTAACTTCGGTTAAAATCAATTCCGACCGTTCGGTCGTGCCGTAACCACGTTGGAAATCAAAAAGAGGTAAAAAATAATATAAATATCAAAAAAATATCTTTTTAGTAAAATAAAGCGGAAAATCAATCGGACGTTTTCTCTTTGGGATTTCTCATTCTTAATCGAATTGATTAATAACTAAGGTGAAACTAAGGCTAAAATCAACTCGTCTAGTCAAGCTCGTCCACAAAAATAGGCTTTTGAAGTTTGTCATTTCAATTTCTCACTAAGTAAAATGGATCATTTTTAAGGTCCAACGCCTTAAAATGATCACCACTTAAGTAAAAAAAGAATCACTTGATAAGAAAGAACTACGTAGGTCTGAGTTCCTCATTGAGGATACGTAGGAGCAAAAGCCCCGCTTTTGTCGACCACCCCAAGAGATCGTTAATGGTCCAATGCCTTAACGTTTCTCTCCTTTCAAAAACAAGAGATCGTTAATGGTCCAAAGCCTTAACGTTTCTCCCCTTTCAAAAATCAAAAGACCGTTTCATGGTTCAACACCTTAAATGACCTTTTGTTCAATAAAAACATATTTTGCAAAAAAGACAAAAACAACTTAACCAAACACTTTGTTCCGAAAGAACTACGTAGGTCTGATTTTCTCATCCCAAATTGAGGAATACGTAGGAGCAAAGGGAAACACCCTTGTCGACCACAAAAAAGGAAAAATATAAAAAGGGTATAAAGGATATAAGAACATAAGAGGGAACATAAAAATCAAAGTCATGTTTGCACATTCGATTAAAGGCTGCCGTCCCTTGGGACGGGCGTGTGGGGTGCTAATACCTTCCCCGTGCGTAAATACAACTCCCGAACCTTTCACTAAAAAGTTCGTAGATCGCGTCTTTTCCGGTTTTTCCGACGTTTTCCTCAAATAAACGTTGGTGGCGACTCCGCGCGTATTCCTTTCGTGGAACACGCATCCCGCGAGTCTCGCGTCGCACTCCCGCCGAAGGGTAGGTTGCGACAGTTGGCGACTCCACTGGGGACGTATTTTTAGAGAGTTAGGCCATTTAATCTTGTGCAATGTTTTATCATGACTTTCTCCTTTGTTGGTTTCCCTTTATTTGTCTTATGTTCTTGTGTATATAAACTATTTGTTGCTTTTAGTGTGTTTTAGAATGTATGCATGAGGTAAATATTTATTCATTTGATGCACACAAACACCAACACTATTTGCACACACTGTGAGTGAAAAAGGGCCCTATACCCGGGTTCATGGGAGCATAAGGAGTGGAGGTGAATCTGTGATCATGCTAGGTCTCCGACTTGCTTGATTACAGTGAACCCTCATCTAGAGCTTTTCTCTTTGAAAACCTATTGTTGCTAGTAGTCCCTACTGCTACAATATGTTCTTCAAAGGGGATGATACCTCTAGAAACCATCAAGAGAGATATAACTACCTTGGGGATTATTGCTAAAAGCCTAGTTAGTTCTCTCCCTTGTAGGTCCCTTAAATAGGGGCACGAAGCAAACACGCTGCGTGCCATTTTTTCACACTGCCATGCATGAGTATCATATACCCTTTTGCTTATGTTCGGTAAATATTGTCATACTGTGCGCATTCCCGCATTGTGTCTTTTGCATAGGCATTGCATATGGGTTCTGTCTTGATCCCTACTGTAAACAAACCAACGGAGGGTCCGTGTCGCCTCCTTAAAAACGTGTGTTGGGGCATTTCGTTACCCCTAGACGCCGTATCTAAGAAGGGGACAAATTCCCCGGACCCCCGCATTCCTAGATTGCGTCTGTGTCATATGCATTCCATCATGCATTCATCCATCCCACCCATGAGATATCGGAGTTTTGATTTGCACCAGCTTTTATCTCACTTTAGTAAGCATGGGAACAAATCAAACCGGCAAGAGGTTCTACCAAGTCAAGGTCAAAAGCCTAGATACCACCAGCATCAAGGAATTAGGGCGGTTGATGGAACCCCTCCAAATGCAAACCTTCCGCAAGACTTACGGAAAGATCTTAGAGTTGACCATAGCAGAGGTGTCCATAGAAGCCATTGTATCACTTACCCAATACTACGACCAGCCTTTGAGGTGCTTCACATTCGGAGACTTCCAATTAGTACCAACCATTGAAGAATTTGAGGAAATTCTAGGATGTCCCCTCGGGGGAAGAAAACCATATCTTTCCTCCGGGTGTCTCCCCTCTTTGAGCAGAATTGCAACTGTGGTCAAGGATTCAGCAAGAGGTTTGGACCGCATAAAACAGATTCGAAACGGCATAGCGGGCCTACCACAGAAGTACCTAGAAGACAAGGCGAGGGGTATGGCCAATCAAGGAGACTGGGTCCCGTTTATGGATGTGTTAGCTTTGCTAATTTTTGGGGTCGTCCTCTTTCCAAATGTGGATGGTTTGATAGACCTAGCAGCAATCGACGCTTTCCTTGCCTACCACCATAGCAAGGAAAGTCCGGTGGTAGCTGTCTTGGCAGATCTATTTGACACATTTGACCGAAGGTGCGAAAAGGGTAGCGCACGGATCATCTGTTGCTTACCCGCCCTCTGTGTTTGGTTGGTTTCGCATTTGTTCCAACAAGACACAAGACATCCGTGTCCGCTCCTGAGCCATCGCTCGTGTACTGAAAAGAGAAGAATAGATTGGGACCAGCTTTTGGCCGGGATAGGAGGTAGAACAATCAGTTGGTTCCCCCGATGGAAGGAAGGAAAAGAAGGAGTCCTTTTCTCATGTGGAGGGTACCCAAACATTCCGCTGGTAGGAACGAGGGGTTGTATTAACTACAATCCCACGCTCGCTATAAGACAACTAGGGTACCCCATGAGGGGAGCACCGACGGAAGAAAGCATGTCTCCTTTCCTTGTGAGGGATCTCGGCGCACAAAATTCCAAGACTATACAAAGAATCCATAAGGCATGGGAAACCCCGTTAAGGAAAGATCAAGAGCTTAGAGGCATTCGTAATGGCATCATTGGTGGGTACCACGAATGGCTGAAAGTTCGCATACGAGGTTTAGATTGGCTCGCCAAGTTAAAAGTCGTCAGCGAAGAGAATTTTGAAACACCGGAAGAGGACGAGGAAGTCCAAGCTCTCAAAAGTGAGTTAGGAAAGGCAAAACTCGCCAAGGAGAAGTTCAAGTTGGCTGCTACACACGTTCGGAAGGAGTGTGCCGGGTTACGGGAAGAGAATGCAATTACCGCAAGAGCCCTTGAACGAGAGACCAAGAGGGCTCGCAAGGAAGAGTATGGCCGGAACAAATTTCGCGGAGCTCTATGGGGTAGCAATGGTGAACTCAAGTTGCGAAGGGAAGAAAGGGACCAGTCGCGAGCACATAGCATGGTTCTGAAAGAGGAGTTGATTGCTTGTTCAAGGTCCAAAAGAAGCTTGTCTCAGCGTTTATGCAAGACAGAGACCAACATGTTAGCTATCATCGCCAAGTACGAAGAAGAGTTAGGTCTAGCCACGGCCCACGAGCATAGAATCGCGGATGAGTATGCTCAAGTATATGCGGAAAAAGAGGCTAGAGGAAGGGTGATCGACTCTTTACACCAAGAGGCAACCATGTGGATGGATCGGTTTGCTCTTACCTTGAACGGGAGTCAAGAACTTCCCCGATTGTTAGCCAAGGCCAAGGCGATGGCAGGCACCTACTCCGCCCCCGAAGAGATTCATGGGCTTCTCGGCTATTGTCAGCATATGATAGACTTAATGGCCCACATAATTAGAAATCGTTAGGAAACTTGTATGGTCTCTTAGACCTTGACTAGATATGACTTCCTTTTTGAAATAAAATGAGTTGGTCCCATGTTTCTACTCCAAAAAACTTGTGCAAATCAAATCACTCCTACATCTCATCTCTAGCATGCATTCTCTTTCTTTACCCACTCCTCACGTTTGGTTTTTTGGGGAAAAACACCATAACTAAACGCGCCGCAAGGGATCCCTATCGCACCAGATCCAAATCTAGAACGATGGGTGATCAAGAGGAGACGCAGGAACAGATGAAAGCCGACATGTCGGCTCTGAAAGAACAAATGGCCTCCATGATGGAGGCCATGTTAGGTATGAAACAGCTCATGGAGAAGAACGCGGCCACTGCCGCCGCTGTCAGTTCGGCTGCCGAAGCAGACCCGACTCTCTTGGCAACTACGCACCATCCTCCCTCAAACATAGTAGGACGGGGAAGGGACACACTGGGGCACGATGGCAGCCCTCACCTGGGATACAACCGAGCGGCTTACCCTTATGGATTGCCGCCCAACTATTCACCACCCATCTTGCAAGAAGATGCGGGCCACATTGCTTCTCCCGTCCATGAAAAAGAGCCTCCTCAGCAGCCCGACGAAGTCCATAAAGACCCTCAAGATTATGCTCGGAGGGATGTCGAGTTTTATCCCCCGATCCCCGAAGGGCCGGCACCAGGCACGTTGCCCCAACCCAACATCGCAGCATCGCCAATAGTTTTGTCTATGGAAGGGCCGCCCCCGGCAACTGAAGAAAGGAGGAAGCTCGATCTCCTTGAGGAAAGATTGAGGGCTGTGGAAGGATTTGGGGACTATCCGTTTGCAGACATGACGGATCTTTGCTTAGTACCCGATGTTGTTATTCCCCCGAAGTTCAAAGTGCCGGACTTCGACAAGTATAAAGGGACGACTTGTCCCAAAAATCATCTCAAGATGTACTGCCGTAAGATGGGCGCTCATTCTAAAGATGAAAAGCTGTTGATACACTTCTTTCAGGATAGCTTGGCCGGAGCTGCGGTAGTGTGGTACACTAATTTGGAAGCTTCCCGTATCCGTACTTGGAAGGATCTGATTACCGCCTTCCTAAGGCAGTATCAGTACAATTCTGATATGGCTCCTGACTGTACTCAACTGCAGAATATGTTTAAGAAAGAGGGTGAAACCTTTAAAGAATATGCGCAGCGATGGAGGGATTTGGCGGCACAAGTAGCTCCTCCCATGGTTGAGAGAGAGATGATCACCATGATGGTAGACACTCTGCCGGTGTTCTACTATGAGAAGCTAGTGGGTTACATGCCGTCCAGCTTTGCGGATCTGGTGTTTGCCGGGGAAAGAATCGAGGTTGGATTGAAGAGAGGAAAGTTTGATTACGTTTCCTCCACAAACGTGAACGCCAAAAGAATCGGGGCAACAGGGGCAAAAAGGAAGGAAGGAGATGCCCATGCCGTCTCTTCAACACCCGCATGGGTCAAACCCCAGCAAACACCTCATGGTACCCATCAGTACGCGCAACATCACCCAAGCTTCTCGGCTCATGCTGGGAACGCCTCTAGTTCAACACCCGTGCAGCCTAAGGCACCCACCCAAAGGGAAGCTCCCCAAGTTCCAACTCCGAACACGGCTCGACCGGCCGGTAATTCCAACACGACAAGGAACTTCCCTCCAAGGCCATTGCCGGAATTCACCCCGCTCCCGATGACGTACGAAGATCTTCTACCATCCCTCATCGCCAATCATTTGGCCGTGGTAACTCCCGGAAGGGTCCTCGAACCCCCTTTCCCGAAGTGGTATGACCCTAATGCAACTTGCAAGTACCATGGGGGTGCCCCGGGGCATTCCGTCGAAAAATGCTTGGCCCTTAAATACAAGGTCCAACATCTAATGGATGCCGGATGGCTGACTTTCCAAGAGGATCGGCCCAATGTGAGGACCAACCCGCTCGCCAATCATGGAGGGGGAGCAGTTAATGCAGTTGAATCCGATAGGCCCCACAGGTCCAAACCTTTAAGAGATGTGGCAACCCCTAGGAGGTTTATCTTTGAGGCCCTACAAAAGGGAGGTGTAATTCCCCATAGTGGGTGTAAGGAGGATTCCTGTCTGCTACATTCCGGCGAGATGCATGACATGGAGACGTGTTTGGAAGTAGAGGAATTGTTACAGCGGATGATAGACCAAGGTCGACTAGAAGTCGGCATTAAAGGAAAAGAAGAGCAGCATATATGCATGCAATCTACGGAGGGGAGCGGTGTTGCGAAGCCCAAACCCTTGGTGATATACTTCACTAAAAGTGCAGCCTCGCAAAAGCCCGGGCACCCCTTAATGGCCAAACCTGTTCCTTTCCCGTACCAAAATAGTCACGCGGTCCCGTGGAGATATACACCTCCAGGGAAGAAGGAAGAAGAAGTCACTGACGTCAGCTCGCTGTCAGCTAAAGTAACAAATATCACGGGGCTGAGCGGTGTGACCCGTAGTGGTCGTGTGTTCGCACCTCCGGACCTACCAGTCCAACCCGCCAACGTCAAAGGAAAAGGAAAAGTGGTGGAGGAACGAGATGGCGAAGCACCCCACGCTTCGAATAAAGATATGCCAGCAAAGGGGCCCCCAGAGAAAAGGGATGGTAGAAAGGAGGTGTCGCTAGAGGAAGCCAGCGAGTTCCTTCGGATAATTCAGCAGAGCGAATTCAAGGTTATCGAACAGCTCAACAGAACCCCGGCTAGGGTCTCGCTGCTAGAGTTACTTATGAGCTCCGAGCCTCATCGGGCTCTGCTAGTAAAAGTGCTGAACGAGGCTCACGTGGCCCAAGATATTTCGGTAGAAGGTTTCGGAGGGCTGATCAACAATATCACTGCCAACAACTATCTTGCCTTCGCCGAAGAAGAAATCCCCGCCGAGGGGAGAGGGCATAATAAGGCTTTACACGTATCAGTCAAGTGTATGGACCATATCGTGGCCAAGGTACTCATCGATAATGGTTCCAGTTTAAACGTGATGCCTAAGAGCACTTTGGACAAGTTACCATTCAATGCTTCCCATTTAAAACCAAGTTCAATGGTGGTTCGGGCCTTCGACGGCACTCGCCGAGAGGTTAGGGGAGAGATCGATCTCCCAGTACAAATAGGCCCTCACACCTGTCAAGTCACCTTCCAAATAATGGATATTAACCCCCCCTACAGCTGCCTGTTGGGGCGCCCTTGGATCCACTCAGTGGGAGTTGTGCCTTCTACACTCCACCAAAAGCTGAAATTCGTAGTGGAGGGGCACTTGGTCATCGTGTCAGGCGAGGAAGATATCTTGGTAAGCTGCCCATCCTCCATGCCTTATGTGGAAGCCGCAAAAGAATCGTTAGAAACCGCTTTCCAGTCTTTTGAGGTGGTTAGCATTTCCTCCGTGGACTCCCTCTTTGGGCAACCTTGTCTGTCCGATGCGGCGGTAATGATGGCCCGAGTTATGTTGGGGAACGGTTATGAACCCGGGATGGGTTTAGGCAAAGACAATGGCGGCATAACTAGCCTGATAAAAACCCAAGGAAATCATGGGAAGTATGGTTTAGGCTATAAGCCCACTCAGGCGGACATGAAAAGAAGCACCGCGGGAAGGAAGAACGGTGGTCAGAGCTCGCGTTGGAGACAAGAAAGTGAAGGAAGCCCGCCCTGCCACATAAGTAGAAGCTTTATAAGTGCGGGTCTGGGAGACGAAGGTCAAGTGTTCGCGATCTGTGAAGATGATGTTCCAAGTACTTTGGATTTGGTCCGACCATGCCCTCCTGATTTCCAGCTGGGAAATTGGCGGGTGGAGGAACGCCCCGGCATTTACGCAACAAGCATAATGTAAACCTTTACGGTTTTAAAAGCTCTATAGTTGGGCCTAGGCTTTAGAGTTTTCGTTTTGTTAAGGCTTTGTGTCTTTTGTTTTTGAATTTATAATACAAGGATCTTTCTTTATCTGTTCCTGGTCTCTACCCATTCTCATTCATTTGCATGTTTACTTCTTTTTCTGAAACGGCAGATTCGATGACGAGTCCCCCGAAGGTACTAATACCTGGGACCCGTCTATCAATTTCGAGCAAGAAATGAACCAAACGGAAGATGAAGGAGATGAGGATGTGGGACTTCCTTCGGAACTAGAAAGAATGGTCGCCCATGAGGACCAAGAAATGGGGCCTCATCAAGAAGAAACAGAGCTAGTAGACTTAGGAATTGGCAGTGGAAAGAGGGAAGTAAAGATAGGTACAGGCATTACCGCACCTATCCGTGAAGAATTAATAATCCTGCTAAAAGACTACCAAGACATCTTTGCTTGGTCATACCAAGATATGCCCGGTTTGAGTTCTGACATTGTGCAGCACCGATTGCCTCTAAATCCCGGGTGTTCCCCAGTAAAACAGAAATTGAGGAGGATGAAGCCCGAAACATCCTTGAAGATAAAAGAAGAAGTGAAGAAGCAATTTGACGCTGGATTTCTGGCCGTTGCTCGGTATCCAGAATGGGTTGCCAACATCGTACCAGTTCCTAAAAAAGGTGGGAAGGTACGAATGTGTGTAGATTACCGGGACCTGAATCGGGCCAGTCCCAAGGACAATTTTCCGTTACCACACATCGATATCCTCGTAGATAACACGGCCAATTTCGCTTTATTTTCCTTCATGGATGGTTTCTCTGGTTACAATCAGATAAAGATGGCGCTCGAGGATATGGAAAAGACTACTTTCGTCACCCTGTGGGGAACGTTCTGTTACAAGGTGATGTCCTTTGGACTCAAGAATGCCGGGGCAACTTATCAATGGGCCATGGTAGCTTTGTTCCATGATATGATGCATCAAGAGATCGAGGTCTACGTGGACGACATAATTGCTAAATCTAAATCTGAGGAAGAACACCTTGTCAACCTGCAGAAATTGTTCGAAAGGCTTAAGAAATATCAATTAAGGTTGAACCCCGCTAAGTGTACCTTTGGGGTCAAATCAGGGAAATTGCTTGGTTTCGTTGTAAGCCAGAAAGGGATAGAGGTAGACCCCGAAAAAGTGAAGGCTATCCTTGAGATGCCAGAACCCCGTACAGAGAGGCAAGTCCGAGGTTTCCTGGGGCGCTTGAATTATATTGCCAGATTCATATCGCAGCTCACCGCCATTTGTGAGCCGTTGTTTAAACTCTTGCGTAAAAACCAAACTGACCGGTGGAATGAGGATTGCCAAGAGGCTTTTGGAAGGATCAAAAAGTGCCTAATGAATCCTCCTGTGCTTATGCCACCAGTACCTGGAAGGCCTCTCATTTTGTACATGACAGTCTTGGACGAATCAATGGGGTGTATGCTGGGGCAACATGACGAATCCGGGAAGAAAGAGCGCGCTGTTTACTACCTAAGTAAGAAGTTCACGACCTGTGAGATGAATTACTCCTTGCTTGAAAGAACGTGTTGTGCTTTAGTATGGGCGTCCCATCGCTTAAGGCAGTACATGCTGAGCCATACTACCTGGTTGATATCCAAAATGGACCCGGTCAAGTACATCTTTGAAAAGCCAGCTCTCACCGGACGAATCGCCCGGTGGCAAGTCTTGCTATCTGAGTTTGATATAGTCTACGTCACCCAAAAGGCGATAAAAGGAAGCGCTTTGGCAGATTATTTGGCCCAACAACCTCTTAACGACTACCAGCCCATGCATCCGGAATTCCCGGATGAGGACATCATGGCCTTGTTCGAGGAAAAGTTGGACGAAGATCGGGACAAATGGACTGTATGGTTTGACGGAGCGTCAAACATTCTAGGTCATGGCGTTGGGGCAGTGTTGGTCTCTCCGGACAATCAATGTGTACCTTTCACAGCCAGGCTAGGATTCGACTGCACCAACAACATGGCCGAATATGAAGCATGTGCCCTAGCCGTCCAGGCAGCAATTGACTCCGATGTCAAACTACTCAAGGTGTACGGCGACTCAGCGTTGGTAATCCATCAGCTGAGAGGAGAATGGGAAACTAGAGATCCCAAGCTGATACCCTACAAAGCCTACATCAAGGAGTTGGCTGAGACTTTCGATGAGATCTCCTTCCATCATGTTCCCCGCGAGGAAAATCAAATGGCGGATGCGCTTGCTACATTGGCATCTATGTTCCAGCTAACACCGCACGGGGACCTACCCTACATTGAATTTCAGTGTCGTGGCAAACCCGCACATTGTTGCCAAGTGGAAGAGGAACGGGACGGAAAGCCCTGGTATTACGACATCAAGCGATATGTCGAAAGCAAAGAATACCCGCCAGAGATTGCCGACAACGATAAAAGGACATTGAGGAGGTTGGCAGCCAGTTTCTTCATGAGCGGAGGCACACTGTATAAGAGAAATCACGACATGACACTCCTGCGATGTGTGGATGCCAAGGAGGCAAATCACATGATCGAGGAAGTCCATGAGGGCTCGTTTGGAACGCACGCCAACGGGCATGCTATGGCTAGGAAGATCTTAAGAGCAGGTTATTACTGGCTTACCATGGAAAGTGATTGTTGTGTCCATGTGAGGAAGTGCCACAAATGTCAAGCATTCGCGGATAATGTCAATGCCCCACCGCATCCTCTGAATGTCATGTCCGCCCCTTGGCCTTTCTCCATGTGGGGAATAGATGTCATTGGGGCCATTGAGCCCAAGGCCTCGAATGGTCATCGCTTCATCCTTGTAGCAATAGATTATTTCACCAAGTGGGTCGAGGCGGCTTCATATACCAATGTCACGAGGAATGTGGTGGTCAGGTTCATTAAGAAGGAGATCATCTACCGATATGGTTTGCCAAGAAAGATTATCACGGACAACGGCACCAACCTGAATAACAAGATGATGGGGGAAATGTGCGAGGAGTTTAAAATCCAGCATCACAATTCCACACCCTACCGGCCAAAGATGAATGGAGCCGTGGAAGCAGCCAATAAGAATATCAAAAAGATTATCCAAAAGATGACCGTGTCATACAAGGATTGGCACGAGATGCTCCCATTCGCGTTACACGGTTACCGGACTTCAGTGCGAACATCAACTGGGGCAACGCCGTTCTCATTGGTATATGGGATGGAGGCTGTGTTACCGTTTGAGGTAGAAGTCCCGTCATTAAGGATCTTGGCAGAATCCGGATTAAAGGAATCAGAGTGGGCTCAAACACGCTACGATCAGCTCAACCTCATTGAGGGTAAGCGCTTAACGGCCATGAGTCATGGGCGCTTATACCAGCAAAGAATGAAGAGTGCATTCGACAAGAAAGTACGCTTACGCAAGTTCCATGAGGGAGACCTTGTGCTAAAGAAAATGTCCCATGCTGTCAAGGACCATCGAGGGAAATGGGCCCCGAACTACGAAGGGCCTTTTGTTGTGAAGAGGGCTTTTTCCGGAGGAGCCCTGGTGCTTACCAACATGGATGGCGAAGAGCTACCTTCACCCGTGAACTCTGATGTCGTCAAACGATATTATGCTTAGAAGCTGGGGCAATTAAGGATGTCGCTGCATGTTCTCTATCTTTATGCATTTTCTAGATTTCCCCCCAGGGATTTCCTGTCTGTTGTATCCCTTGTTACGATCTTTCAAAGAAATGAACATGGATTTGAGGCTTTCAGTCCTCACGTTAGTTTCACACCTTGCGTTAATTTGTGATCGCCTGAGCCCTTCCGCTCAGTTCATGGGATCCCCCAAGCGCTTAATTAGAATTGAACCTGAACCAACTTTCCCTAAATTGTCTGCGTTTGAAAACATCCATGCATACGCATACGCATACGCATGTATATTATTGTGGTAAAACAGGGGCAGGATCACCTAGGGCTACCTTGTGGAGTGGAGACAAAGCATGAACGGCAGAAACCAATCAAGGTAGGGTAATGATGCGGTCAAGATTGGCCATACCTGGTTGTTTATTACTTGCAGGTACTTAAGGATGACCGCAAGCGGGGATGGGGTCACGACCGACCGATCGTTGCCCTTGCTCTGTGCGAAACAAGCAGGGAATGTCGCTGCAAGGCAGCCCCGTATCCTTTGTATTTTGCAGCTTTCTTTTACTATTTGCTCGTTTTAAAAAGGAAAAGAGTAATAATAAAATAAGTAATCAACGCCTAATTCTAACCTAAGTAAGTTCAAGTTAGGCAAGATGCTAGTCCATGAGAAGGGAGGGGCATGTTTAAATGTTCCCCTCAAAAAAAAAAAAAAAAGTGCAGGTTAGCTCGCCTGGGCGAGCTGGGCTCGCCTGGGCGAGCCACCTCTGCACCAAAATATAAAAGTGACGAAAGGGGGACGTTTTTTCATTCAAAAACTTCTTTTCCCCCCTTTCAAAAGCCATACCCACGGGATTTACGAGTTTGCAGTCTTAGGGTCATCACTTTTCGCATTTTTTGATTCCGTTCCGCGCTTTTGTTCATCACCAACAAGTAAGTATTCCATCCCTAAGCTTTCTAGCTTTTCATTGGTGTATTTTGATCTCCTTTTGGTGCTCTAAATTGTGGGAATGTGCTCAAATATGTGGGGCAATTTTGGTTTGTTTTCTCGCTTGATTAAGTTGAATTGGGGGTTTGTATGAGATGGCCCTAGGCCTATAATGCATTTTGAAGTAATGGGGCATGCCACATTGTCCCCGTTCTCTTGCTATTGATGCCTAAACGCGCGCCCACCAAGTGTTCGGTGAAATGCCTCAATGGCATTAGCGCGTGATTTTGTAGGGAAACAACCCATGGAGCAATTTGGTTTGCACGTATTTTTGGGACATGCATTCATTTTTGAAAGAGCTAGAGGAATTGCCCCGCATATGTCCTAGGCCTAGGAACCAAAGTTTTTTTTATGCAAAAGAACACAAAAGGAGGTGCATTTTGGGTAAAGTTACTTTTTTGGCCAGCAATCAGCTATGGGCCACGTTACAATATTTTCCATATGGCTAGATGGTTAGGAATTTTGCTCTTCATAAATATGTAGGTTTAGAATAGGTAGCAAAATACCTTTGGCAATTTACGCTTTGGGTATAATAGCAAAATACTTGGATGTATATACATATAATTTTTGGTAGTCAAAATGTCTCACAAAAAATATATATATAAATATGTTGCATGCTATGTGAAGAAAACATATTACAAAAAAGTATACCTTTTAATTTGAATACAATTTTAGTCAGCAAAGGAAAATATGCTTGAATTTGCATGCGACTTTAGGTAGCAAAAACTTGAAAAAAAGGATGAAGTGTAGCACCTTTTTGTGAAGATAGTCAAGATTCATCATGAAGTTTGTGTATGTATAGGTATTAGAAATACCAAGATGTGCACATGTGCAATTTTTGGTACCCCAAAATGCTTTGAGTATGCATGTATGTAAATTTAGCCAAGGAGATGTGTGTGATGTAAGTAACAAATACACCTTGGAAGTACGTGTAAATAATCTAGGTAACGAAGCTGCCTTGATTGTGTATGGGTGCATTTTTCTTAGAATGTCTTGTGCAAGAGAACGTTCGTAAGGAAATATGCGCATAAGCTTGCTCTAAATTTACATTGATGTTTGTATTTATGGGAGGAGGTTATATGCCATTTTTGCTTTAAGAGTAGTGTCCCACTGGTAAAATTAACTTTCCAAATGTTTGCCTTCGCAGGAATGGCCCCGAGGAAGCTTGCCTCAAAGAGGTCCAGGAAGGACAAGGCGGCCGAAGGAACTAGTTCCGCTCCGGAGTACGACAGTCACCGCTTTAGGAGCGCTGTACACCAGCAGCGCTTCGAAGCCATCAAGGGATGGTCATTTCTCCGGGAACGACGCGTCCAGCTCAGGGACGACGAGTATACTGATTTTCAGGAGGAAATAGGGCGCCGGCGGTGGGCACCACTGGTTACTCCTATGGCCAAGTTTGATCCAGAAATAGTCCTTGAGTTTTATGCCAATGCTTGGCCAACAGAGGAGGGCGTGCGTGACATGAGATCCTGGGTTAGGGGTCAGTGGATCCCGTTCGATGCCGACGCTATCAGCCAGCTCCTGGGATATCCGATGGTATTGGAAGAGGGCCAGGAATGCGAGTATGGCCAGAGGAGGAACCGGTCTGATGGGTTCGATGAGGAGGCCATCGCCCAACTGCTATGTATACCGGGGCAAGATTTTGCCCGGACAGCTGCAGGAAGGCGAGTGCGAATCATGCGCACCAACATGACCACCCTGACCCAGATATGGATGACGTTGCTCCTCAGCAACATCCTTCCCACCGATCATAATTCCGACCTCCCCATGCCGAAGTGCCAGCTGGTGTACGCCATCCTGACACGGATGAGCATCCATGTGGCTCAGTTGATCGCTGATGCCATCTATATTTTTGCAGGTATGACGCCCACTAGGCACCCTTTGGACCCAGATAAGTCCAACAGGGCTCTGGGATTCCCCGCACTGATCACAGGACTTTGCCAGTCGTTTGGAGTCCCCGTTGCACCTACCAAGGTGATTCGGCCGCCCATCACCCGGGCTTTTATTGAGAAGTACTGTACCCAGAGACAGGCTCAGGGTGATGCTCCACAGGCCGCAGGCGCGCCACCACCACCTCATCAGGCTGGCCAGGCTGGGGCATTTGACATAGAGCAGTATTTACGGCATTTGGTTCGCCAGCAGGCGGCCAACCACCGAGCACATGTACGGACCCATGACTGTCTGTACCAGATGAGCCTTAGCATGCAGAGCCAGGGCTTCGCTTCTTTTTCATGCCCTACTCCAGACCAGTTCAGGGCAGAGGTAGCATGGCCCGGAGATTGGCCCGAGGCCCAAGCAGGAGAGGCGCCCCCGGAAGCTCCCGGCGATGGAGAAGAAGCCCACAAGGATGAGGAGATGGCCGATTTGCTTGACTTCTTGGGAGGGAGTGGAGACACGTGACTGGGAGATCCCCAGATTCATGTTTTCTTTCATATTTCTTTTATCATTTTTATTCTATGTTATTGTTTTGACTTGAGAGACTAACGTTTGTTTTTGTTGTTTCGATTGTCATTTGTACAGCGCATACATTTTTGTTTAGATTGGTGCGTTAGTATTTATATTATCATTACTATCGATGATGTTTGAAATTCTGGAACCGTGTAGAGTTCTTCGTTTAGGAACATCATCCAAAAGTATATATGTAAAATAAACAAAAAAATCATGATAAAAATAAAAATAGAAAAGGAAAGAAAATGAAATAGAAAAGGAAAGAAAATGAAATAGAAAAGGAAAGAAAATGAAAAGAAAAAGAGAGCAAATAAGAAAAAAAAAAATAAAAATAAAAATAAAAGGGGCAAGTAAGGAAAAAGGTGAAAAAAAAAAAAAAAAAAAAAGTTGTCTAGCTAAAAAACGACATGCTTTTGAAAAGAGACGATTTCCAACTTTTCTTTGAAAAAATTCATTGATCATAATCAATTTTTGGAAAATGTGTCTACACCTGAAGGGTGAATGCTGTGAAATTTCCCCGGACGCCCGAAATGGACTCGGATGAATGCACAAATTGATAAAAGAACATATTTTGGAAACATTGGGTTGATTAAAATAGAGGAAATGAATCCTGAGCCCTAGCATCACATGACCATAAAAATTTGACACTTGAGTGTCCGCATAGGTGCATGCATGGCCAGTTTTGCATAAAGTTTCCAAATCATCATTTTTGCATTTGTGTCATGGAAATAATGTGGGGCATCCCTTTTTATCCTTGAACCAAACCAAACCCCGACATGTATCATGTCTAGCCATTCTACAAACCTTGAGCCAAAATCCTGACTCACCATGAACCTTGACCTAGGGTGAGAATGTCAATCCTTACCCTCGGAAGCAAAAAAGAAAAGAAGGAAAATTCCCCAATCAAAGAGTGGGAGAAAGCAAAAAAAGAAAAGAAGGAAAATTTCCAATCAAAGAGAAAGCAAAAAAAAAAAAAAAAAAAAAAAAAAAAAAAAAAAAGAAAAAAGAAAAGAAAGAAAATTCCCAACCAAAGAATGGGAGACAGTAAAAAAGGAAGGAAAGAAAGTTCTTGATCAAAGAACTAGAAGAAATGTGCAGAAAGGTCTTTTGACCAGACAATATCTGAACAATACAGAATTGTCACCAAATGAACAAAAAGGAAGGAAAGGAAACCACGACCTAAAATGGTCTTCTCCCTTTAATTACCAACCAAAATCCCGTGCGCTAGCGACCCTTTTTTCTCGCCCCACACTAAACAAAAAAACAGAAAAAGAAAAAGCCAAAAACACACAAAAACCGAAAGAAGAAACCACCAAAAGAACCCATTCCCAAGGGAAGCCCTATTGATCCATGATCACGCATGTAATTTTTGATTTGATAGGAAATAATTTGCAAAGTCAAGACATGACATATCTATGGTTCGGAATTAGGATGAAACACTTACCTGTGCGAGATTGATACACTTTGAGTGGATTTCTTCTATTTTTGTCGAACCCAGTGTTTCCTCTAAATGGTCATTTAGAAACGAAATGCTAACATCCAAAATCTCATTTATGGTTATGGGAGATTTCATCAGCAGACTCTCCTTCCCCGGTAGACGCATTGTTTTTCACTCAAAAAAGCATATGCTGCTCTAAATCAGTTGGAATATTTGTCTCTTTGCTAAAGCATGTTTGCGTTTTAGTGGAGAAAACAACGAGACTTTTTCAAGTCTCACAAGTTATCCAGAACTACGTAGGTCTGAGTTCCTCATTGGAGGATACGTAGGAGCAAGAGCCTCGCTTTTGTCGACCACACCGTCTTTTGTTGCCATGACTCAAGAGCTGGTAGCCCGCGGAGATACCTTATGGTTATTCGCACCCTTTTGTCATCCAGAGGCGGCGGGCCCGATGACAAGCAGAGACCAAGTTTGGTCATTCTGCACCCATGATACGCGGAGATACCTTATGGTTATTCGCACCCTTTTGTCATCCAGAGGCGGCGGGCCCGATGACAAGCAGAGACCAAGTTTGGTCATTCTGCACCCATGATACGCGGAGATACCTTATGGTTATTCGCACCCTTTTTGTCATCCAGAGGCGGCGGGCCCGATGACAAGCAGAGACCAAGTTTGGTCATTCTGCACCCATGATACGCGGAGATACCTTATGGTTATTCGCACCCTTTTGTCATCCAGAGGCGGCGGGCCCGATGACAAGCAGAGACCAAGTTTGGTCATTCTGCACCCATGATACGCGGAGATGCCTTATGGTTATTCGCACCCTTTTGTCATCCAGAGGCGGCGGGCCCGATGACAAGCAGAGACCAAGTTTGGTCATTCTGCACCCATGATACGCGGAGATGCCTTATGGTTATTCGTACCCTTTTTGTCATCCAGAGGCGGCGGGCCCGATGACAAGCAGAGACCAAGTTTGGTCATTCTGCACCCATGATACGCGGAGATACCTTATGGTTATTCGCACCCTTTTGTCATCCAGAGGCGGCGGGCCCGATGACAAGCAGAGACCAAGTTTGGTCATTCTGCACCCATGATACGCGGAGATACCTTATGGTTATTCGCACCCTTTTGTCATCCAGAGGCGGCGGGCCCGATGACAAGCAGAGACCAAGTTTGGTCATTCTGCACCCATGATACGCGGAAATACCCGAGTGGTTATCCGTATAAACATTCTTTTGCTATCTGTAAGACAGAACGCTTGATAGCATGCAGAGGCTGACACAGTCTTCTGCACCTTTTGTTCCTCCGGGAACAACAAGTCATTTACATGCGGAAATTTCATGGTCGCCCGCGACTCTCGTCAACCGAGAGGAGCGAAATTAGTGTCATACACTAATTTTCGGGGACCTTTGCTTGATGACATGCGACCATTCTTTGGTCCTTGTGAGGTGCTTGGCATCCATCATTAGGCAATTTGTGAAATTCTAGGGGCAACAAGTCACGGTCACCCGCGACTCTCGTCAACCGAGAGGAGCGAAATTAGTGTCATACACTAATTTTTGGGGACCTTTGCTTGATGACATGCGACCATTCTTTGGTCCTTGTGAGGTGCTTGGCATCCATCATTAGGCAATTTGTGAAACTTTTGGAACAACGAGTCATTTGCATGTGGAGATTTTATGGTCACCTGCGACTCTCGTCAAATCGAGAGGAACGAAATTAGTGTCTTATCTTTACTTTCCTTTTATCTCCAATAAAAGACAAGTAAAGAGGGGCAACTGTCATACCCTAATTTCGTCCGGGGACCTTTGCTCGATGACGTGCGACCATTCTTTGGTCCTCGTGAGGTGCTTGGCACCCATCATTAGGCAATTTGTGAAATTCCAGGACATGCCGAAAAACCAAAAAAATATTGATGCACAATTCGTAAGTTTCCGTGACACACCGGAAATCAAATGGAAGCATCGTTGCATAATTAAGTGAGGTTCCGTAACATTCCGTAAGTCAAAAAGGGGATGATTATGTAATCCGCAAGGTTCCGTAACATTACGGAAAGAAAACAAGTATCGTTACGAAATTCGTAAGTTTCCGTAACTTTACGAAAAAAGAATCACCAAAAAACAGCAGAGGGGGGTGTACTTAGTAAAAATGGGGGTGCAAATAGCACCCAGGCCCATTTGGGCCCTCCAGAAGATTCCTCCAGAAGGCGGTTGCTTCTGGAGGAAGCAACCCTGCTCGCCTGGGCGAGCTGAGCTCGCCTGGGCGAGCTGGGCGGCAACCACCTCCCCTATTTTGCTATAAATAGGGGAGGAAAGCAAGAAGAAAAAGGTCCAGCCCCTTTGGCACTTCTCTCTCTTTCGAAATTGCTTGGAAAAATTGTTTCCGTGAAGAAAATCTAAGCCGAGGCGCTTCCGAAACGTTTCCGTAACGTTTTCCGTGAGGAATTTCGCAAAGGTTTTGACCGTTCTTCGACGTTCTTCATTCGTTCTTCATCGTTCTTCGATCTTCAACGGGTAAGTACCTCGAACCAAGCTTTTCGATTCATTCTATGTACCCGTAGTGGTCCACATTGTGTTTCGTGCATTTTTATTCTCATTTTGTTTACTTTTTATACCCCCTGTTGACGTGCTTAAGCCATTTTACTTAAGTCATTTCTCGCTTAACTTAAAAACAAAATAAATTTCCACCGAACGTTTGAATTGTATTATCCATTAACTTCGGTTAAAATCAATTCCGACCGTTCGGTCGTGCCGTAACCACGTTGGAAATCAAAAAGAGGTAAAAAATAATATAAATATCAAAAAAATATCTTTTTAGTAAAATAAAGCGGAAAATCAATCGGACGTTTTCTCTTTGGGATTTCTCATTCTTAATCGAATTGATTAATAACTAAGGTGAAACTAAGGCTAAAATCAACTCGTCTAGTCAAGCTCGTCCACAAAAATAGGCTTTTGAAGTTTGTCATTTCAATTTCTCACTAAGTAAAATGGATCATTTTTAAGGTCCAACGCCTTAAAATGATCACCACTTAAGTAAAAAAAGAATCACTTGATAAGAAAGAACTACGTAAGTCTGAGTTCCTCATTGAGGATACGTAGGAGCAAAAGCCCCGCTTTTGTCGACCACCCCAAGAGATCGTTAATGGTCCAATGCCTTAACGTTTCTCTCCTTTCAAAAACAAGAGATCGTTAATGGTCCAATGCCTTAACGTTTCTCTCCTTTCAAAAACAAGAGATCGTTAATGGTCCAAAGCCTTAACGTTTCTCCCCTTTCAAAAATCAAAAGACCGTTTCATGGTTCAACACCTTAAATGACCTTTTGTTCAATAAAAACATATTTTGCAAAAAAGACAAAAACAACTTAACCAAACACTTTGTTCCGAAAGAACTACGTAGGTCTGATTTTCTCATCCCAAATTGAGGAATACGTAGGAGCAAAGGGAAACACCCTTGTCGACCACAAAAAAGGAAAAATATAAAAAGGGTATAAAGGATATAAGAACATAAGAGGGAACATAAAAATCAAAGTCATGTTTGCACATTCGATTAAAGGCTGCCGTCCCTTGGGACGGGCGTGTGGGGTGCTAATACCTTCCCCGTGCGTAAATACAACTCCCGAACCTTTCACTAAAAAGTTCGTAGATCGCGTCTTTTCCGGTTTTTCCGACGTTTTCCTCAAATAAACGTTGGTGGCGACTCCGCGCGTATTCCTTTCGTGGAACACGCATCCCGCGAGTCTCGCGTCGCCCTCCCGCCGAAGGGTAGGTTGCGACACCCAGTCCATTTTTTCTATTTTTTTTTTGCTTTCAGTTTTGAATAAAACCTGTCTAACTTTGTTTCTTGTGATTCTTTTCATGCAAATGGCCTCTAGGAAAAGAAAAGCAACTGCCTCCTGACCTCAGGAGCCCTATGACACGACCAAATTTGTTTCTGAGGTCGCTTAGAAGCGTTATGAGCAAAACGTCCATTCGAGGAACATCCTCCTCGAAAGGAATGTTAACCTCTACATTACAGAGAATGACGAGTTCCGCCAGGAGCTCGAGAGGCGCAGATGGCATAAAGCCTTGACCAGGCATCCTAATGGTCGCATTGATGTGGCTCTGGTCAAGGAGTTTTATGGAAATCTATTTGATCTAGAGGATAAGTCCCCGAGGCAGGTCAGAGTGCGGGGCAAGTTGATAAAGTTTGACGGGGAGATGCTTAATGCATTTTTAGAGACCCCTGTAGTTCTAGAGCCCGAGGAGCGCTACTTAGCCTATTCCAGGTTCTGCCACACGCATCCAGACCCCCAGGAGCTTCCTTCCAAGCTTTTCACTCCAGGGCGCAGTTTTGTTCTTAACGCTGAAGGAGCGCCCTGGAAGCTCCTGAGGAAGGATTTGACTACATTGGTGTAGACCTGGAGCGTCTTATCATATTCTAACCTCACCCCCACTTCTCACACGTTCGATTTGAATATGGACAGGGCGAGGTTAGTTTACGGACTCGTCATGAGGATGGACATGGACGTGGGCTCTTTCATCTCAGGCCAGATTTCTCAGATGGCCCAGTCCAACTCCTCTCGGCTTGGCTTCCCGGCCCTTATCACTGCTTTATGCATCGCCAGAGGAATTGTTCCAGACTCGTTGACCTTCGAGTCCCTCAGCCCTGCCATTAATTTGGCATATATTAGAAAGAACTGTTGGAACCCAGATGATCCCACGATCACATTTCCAGGGACCTATAAGACTCAGGCTAGGGGACCTGACGTTTCTGCTCCTTCTTCGTCTGCTCCCCTTGTTCTAGCTGCTCCAGCACCACCAACTCCTCTTCCAGCACCCTTCGGCACCTCCGCTCAGAGCTCAAACGCCATGGTGTCGATGCTGCAAAGCCTTCACCATGGCTTATGCCTGATGATGCAGAGCATTCATAACTTGGCTCAGCATCAGCCCATCATCAGCATGGAGGATTTCATGGCCCAGGTGGCCTGGTCAGAAGTCCAGCCTTCTCCTTTAAGGGGAGGTGAGGCTCCTACAGCCCAAGAGCCGCAATCAGATTTGGAGGCGACACCAGAGGCCAAGGCAGATGCTGAGGAGACACCATAGGATACGCCTGTTGCCACACCCGCCGAGGACACAGATTATGTAGCAAACATGGCAGTAGCACATAGCTCCTGGGATCCCTGGCCTACTCCAGAACAGGATACACCTCTACCAGCCCAGGATTCTCCCTCCTCACCTCATGATGATCCCACACCGGCACAGGAGGATTGATGACAGAATCTTATTTATATTTTAGCTTTTAGATAGGATCTTATTTATATTTCAACTTTTAGATACAGTTTTTTTTTTAATTTCTGTTTTAGTTTTAGTTTATTTACTTATTTAGCAAATTTCATATTTTTTTTATTAGTTTACATTTATATGCATAATGGTTTGCTTTGGTTTAAATTTTTGGTGTTTGTGATTGATTTTGAAATTGGTTTATTGCATGACTTGAGTGAATTGCGATGTTAGATCATGTGCTTTGAATAAATGTGCGGTAATTCGAAGAGAAAGAACATGAATTAGAGGCATGAGTGAAAATGTTAGTTTGTTTGACAGGTAAATAGGGAAGGTAATCATTAGCCATAACCGGGTGAGTTATGTGAACCTTAATTGTGAGAGAATGACTAGTATTGAGTACCGATTTTTGCATGAATCTCTGAATATTGAATGAATGCATGATTTTGGAAATGATGAAGGCCGCGATTGATTGAATTAGCCACTTAGCCAAATAGCTTACCCTGTTCATGAATGATGAATCCTTTGCACCCATTTTGAGCTTAAATCTGATTGATTGAGTTGAAACCTAAGCCTGTTGAATTATAATCTCCATCTACCTTTCCTTAGGTTGTAGGAGAGCATTGTGGTTCAAAGCAAATTTGTCTCAAATTTGGGGGAAGTTATTGGGTGATGATAATTGTGGTAAGACAAGCAACAGCCACAGGAAAGTTGTATAAAGAAGCAGTAAGTAAAAATTGCTAAAATAATTTATTTTTTTAAAAAAGAGAAAATGAAAGTTTTAAGAATAAGCACAGTTTATGTGTGTTGTTGCTTAAGTTAAGTGCCTTATATAATTGTGGCATTTCAATAGAAGCTGGGAATAAAAGGAAAAAATTTGATCTAAGGATGAATGCTCTCCTAGAACCTAAGTTTTGCATTCTAGAAAAATCATGAATTGTTTGTAGCCCAACCTCATTACAAGCCAAGAAAGTCCTTCAAATTCAATTTGTGTGTTTGTGATTGCATGGCATGAGATGAAATGCAAAAGTTGAGACTTATGTTGGTTGTTGATTTGAAGAATTACCTTAAACACATGTGCTTATGAGAGAAACAGTGACCGTGAGGATTAGGCTTGATGAACCTTCCTTGATACCTATCTTGCTTGCTAGCTTATTTCACTTGTGCTGCTTAATAATCATGTTCATATCTTTTGAAACTCTGCATATGTTTATGAAGAGATGTTGGTTGAAGTATTGCTTGCCACTTATGTCATGTGATTGAATGCTTTAGAACAAACACATTTTTTGGTCAACCACTGTGAATTCCGTTACTTGAGGACAAGTAAACTGTTATTTCTTTGCTTGAGGACAAGTAAAACTATAAATTTGGGGGAGTTTGTTAGTCGTTATTTACGACTAACTTTTATATTGAATAGTTACATAAAATTAGCATCTTCCTCAAATTTATGGTTATTTTTGTAGGAATTGTACATATTTTCATGTTTAGTTTGATTTTATATAGTAGATACTCTCATTTCAATTTCAGGCTAAAAGGAGAGAAGGCTCTAGTAGTTGTTGTCTCGCTAAGCGAGATATATGCGCTTAGCAAGTGACATTCGCTAAGTGAGGCATGTAGCTCGCTTAGCATGCTAGGAAACCCTAGAAGAGGATCAATTAGAGATGTGCTCGCCCAGCGAGTCGTTTGTCTCTTCTCGCGCACAGCGCGCCTAGCTCGCTAAGCCAAATTTCACTTACTCTCGCTTAGCCAGCCAATCTTGCTAAGCGAGCCTTAAGAAGCTGAAACGTCCAAGTAGCCTTTAAAACACTGAAGTTGGGGGAAACTAAAGAGGGGAGTCGAAAAACGGAGCCAATGGAGAAGCTATAGTGACAGAAACGAAGCCACCAAGAGAGTTTAGGTTAGAGAAGTGAGATTAGGGTTCTAGAGATTGAATGAGACATCCTCAACCCGTTTTAGCCATTTTTCTTCACTCAAAATTTGTTCTTCTCTGTATTGAAAGCTCATTACTTGTAATGGAAGGCTAAACCTCTTGGTTGGGAAGTTCTATTGAACCCTTGATGTAATACTCTTTCACTATCTATTTAATGTTGTTTTTATGTGTTCATTGTTTCTATCTATACTTATTGTTACATGCTTGTGGCTTGATCACCCATTTGTATGTATAGTTAGGAATTTTAGCATTGGAAAGTGCTTTAAAGCCTTAGAACTGGGTAGAGCAAGCTAGGAAATTGTTTGTCTAGGAATGGAGTGTAGTGATCTAGTCCATTTTATGTTGTAGACTTAATGAAACTCTTTTAGGCTGAGTTTGTTGAGGGATCAAGAATGAGGTTTAAAGAGAGTTAGGCTCATTCACTAGAAGGATCTTGGTTTGAGTGATTTCTCAGTATAAGAACACTAGAATAGCATTAGATAGAGAAAAATCCATAACAACATCAAGGAAAATTCAGTAGAACGACCCAACGCTTTTTACTTGACTGTTTTTACTTCTCAAACTTTAGATATTTAGTTTATAGCTAACTAGATTTTGGAACAAAAACCCAACTTGATATTCACTTGCTTTCAATTTATACAAATGTTTTCTCACTGAATGTACAATTCTGAGTGAAACAAATTTCCTATGGATACGATACTCAGTCTTACCGTTTTATACTACTTGTGCGAATCGATACACTTGCCGAATAGCAAATCGCGTAGCACTTACATCAAGATAGGTTTCACAAAATGTGTCAGCCATCCACTAAATGTGTTAATGGCCTCCCTAACATACTGAATCTCTTACGTGGGAAATGGGACCCTGACGTCATCGTCGTAAATAGTTACAACACTGACCTTGACCACATCATCTGCGTAAGGAACATTGTGTATCATGCCAGCACTATCAAACACCTTTCCCAAGGCCACTAGCCGTGTATAGTCGTCACCAACTATGTACAAGCCCATAGTAGTGACATCAACAGCAGAAGGCTCCTCAGCTACAACATTTCCAACAGCTTCAACACAACTTCCTTTTGTGTTAACACGTGCAGCCAATACGTTAGGGTCAAGCGCGTCTACAAGGGGTAAGTGTTGTAAGGCCATTTGGGATAACTCAGTTTTGATCGCCTCCTTCAACTTTTTTTTCATTATCTCCATAGTCCGTCTATTTTCCACTTCTACATCTCTCTTCACTCTTCCTTTAGATTTCCTATGATTTCCACCAATTGATCTGGGGTGATTGTTGCCGAAGAAGTGTTGGAGCCACGCGATGCTCGTCCAAAGTAATGATCGATGGTGACACCATGTCCAGCTACACGAACACGAACAGGATGCACTGGTCGGCCAAGCGCAGTATTGAGTATGTCCTGTCGACCATCCGGCACAAAACTGCCCTAAGTCGTTTGTTCCTATAAATCATCATGTAACAACAACAAGAAAAAGGACTTATACAAACTTGTTAGCTTATGGTTTGCACTATAAAAATTATAATTCAAATGAACTCATACGTTGAACTTACAATTTTGTCAGAGATTTCTTGAGCCGTTGTAGATATCATTCGGCCATACCGCTTTGTTCTGGCCATCTTCCACTTCACATGTCTTGCACTCGGGGATGGAGGGTCTACGATCATAGCTGAATTTTCGGTAAACTCAGCTTGATGGAGTTTTGTCTTCCTCTTCTCGTCCATCAATTTTTTTTTTCGAGAAGATCGTACCCCCCATGAGATAGTAAGTGGGGACAGTCATTGAATTTTTGAATCTCCTGAGCTTTTTTCCGTATTCCCTATCAAGATGTAAAAATAGTATCAACTAAATAATGAGTTTAACAAACATTACCTAACTCAAATTTTGTCTAAAAACAATTTAATTCAAACCTGCCAATTTAATTCCCTCCTGATTCAGGTCCAACCCCTAAAACAATTTTTGAATGCAGACATTGCTCATGAATTATACAATATCCATGACCTCACACTCGTATTTTAAACACGTTCAACACATTGCGCTATAATTTAACACTGGTTCCTAAATAGGAAACCTACACTTTCTCTTTAACACTACGAATCAACACTTTTCTCAAGATAAACACTGGTCGGATTATTGTATAATTCATAGCTCACAACACAAGTAATGTCATATCCAGTGTTAACCACACACTTATTCACAACTAAAACTCACGTTCACAATTTCACATCTCATTATGTCACAATCAACCATCTCATGTTTACATGTATCTCGCAAATTGACACATTCTACTTTGCACTACTCAATCTCCATAACAATATTATAATCTCATTATAATAATTTATCATGCCTCATAACTCATATACACATCACACAGTAATAATATTTGCATGATACAAAATATATATATATATATATATATATATATATAATAAATCAAACTACATTATTTTTAATTAAAAGAGTTTCTATAACAATTAATCTAAGATTACATCAAAAGAAATTACTACAAAGCATTAACCTTACAACTTTCTTTAATTTATTATTTTAGTATTACAATATATATATACACATAACATGTTGACCATCATCATGGGAAAATTAGAACAAGATAATAATTTGTATAAAATAAGTCATTAAAGAATATTATTTAGAGTATAATTCACGTGAATAAAAGGAACTCAATTTTTTTAAGGGTTCACACTCAACATAAGAACACATCAATTTCTCATTGGGACATCAATTGGTTCATCAAACATATATAATTCACAGTTATAATTATAAGGATAGAATCAAAATTTGCGGAAATACCCCAAAACTCATTCCAATTGATACTCTAAAGATCCTTACACATGTTCTCACTACTCCCCAATTACGAATAACTCATCTCTTACCTCTAAATGGGATCACGTGTGTATTGTGACAACAATAATGACATTTCTAGCGGTTTTCTGAGATTCCTCAAGTTTTTCCTCTTACTGTTCTGATAGGATTCCCAAACGTTGAGAGCAGGAGAAGGGATTCAACCCTCCATTCCACTGTCTACGTGCGATGATCATTTCTTTCTCTACAGACGTTATTTTTCAAATCCCAACGGTAAAAATGTGAGGAAATGAATCTCAGACCACATATCTCAATTTCACGACAATCCAACGGTTAACAAGTCCAGGATCATAGTTTTACTGGGACAGCTTAGGTTTCTGCGGGAAAGAAAAAACTACAATGCAAAGTGTATTTCTCTCAGTTCCAATATTATTTCGTAATTCCCAACGGTGATAATATATGAAAATGAGTTCCAAACCTGCTGCTCAACGTTTACGATGATCCAACGGCAAATGAGTTCAAGATCGTCATTTTTCTGAAACAGATTTGGTGATATGTGAGAAAAAAAGATGATTTTTGGAGAAGGGAAAGGGAAAACGAAATTGAAAGAAAGAGGAGGCGTAGAGAGTATCATCAGTCTGAAAACTGACCTAAGATGCCTCTATTTATAGATAGGGTACTCATAGCCTATTACTACTCTATTTATTATTTTTATTATTTTATAAAAAGAAACTCTATTTTATTTCCTATCAAATGAATAAATCAAATATAATTTTTTCTTCAAACCATTATTTTAATACAACTATTTCTCTTTATTTATTTAATTATAAAAACCTCACCATTTTCTAAAACTTTATTATTTTTTTATTAAAAATTATTTTTAATTTATTTACGAAAAATGGAATGTTATACAGGGCATAATATCTTCTTTGCCTCAAATGATTCTTTGGTAACGTGTTATCTACAGGAAGCATATTCTTCAATAACAAAAGTAATTCATTGAAGCTTTTGTCACTCCACCCAAATCTTGCCTTCAAATTCACCAAAGCTAACACCCCCGATAACCGTGTGTAGTTTATGCATCCGAGATACAATGGCTTCTTAGAATTAGTATCTAATTTTTCATAATAAGGTGCATGTGCCTGCCTAAAAGCCTCTTGTCCAAGATCGCGTACCATGTCTTCTATACGATCACCGACTTGTACATCAACTGCATCAGTCGGAAGGGTTGGTGACATTTGTGGTAACTCACCATGTCATATTCATTTTGTATAAGTAGGATTGATACCATCACATATAAGATGTGTTCTAATGTCATCCAATGATTGTCGTCTCCCATTCAAACATTTAACACATGGACACAAATATACTCCATCCATTTCTGGTGCATTTTCTTGG
Source organism: Glycine max (assembly GCF_000004515.6). Lineage (NCBI taxonomy): Eukaryota > Viridiplantae > Streptophyta > Magnoliopsida > Fabales > Fabaceae > Glycine > Glycine max. Next base: position 9,142,675 of record NC_016088.4, on the reverse strand, counting down.
GCAAATTACAAGAAATATTCAACGCCATTCTCATACTCGTGACTTATGCGTGCTCTTTTCATCCAACTTTGATCCATCTTTGGTGTACTGTCATACGGGGTAGATTATCCGATATGCATGACAACCTCTCTTTTTTCATAAAAAGGTGTGACCATATCCCATTCGGGAAGACAACTTTTTACTTGATTCAAACAAACAAGTTAAAACGGTTATGTTAAATTTGACAAAATTTCGACAGCATTTCACTTTGGTCTCCAAGTACACGACATGAAAGTGGTGACATCAATTCACCCAATCCCGGAGAACAAAGCAAGATGCACTAAACCAAAATTTAGTCAAAAATAACACAACATACTTAACTTATAAGTAAGAATTAAGTAAAAATAAGGGACTTTATTATCTCCAAAGAGCTAAGTACGAAAGAGGCCAAAAAGAGGATTCAATCTTGGAGCACCAATGAACAATTGCTTGTTGGCAAAGTCTATGAATACATTAGAGGTGTCAAGCCTACTGTTAGTCGGTGTTCTGTTATATGGAACCCAGCAATCCCCCCTAAGATGTCTTTCATTCTATGGTTTGCTAAAAGGAACCGACTGTTTATTCTTGACAAAGCTGCTTTTTTTAACAAGGGTTCCCTCTGCCCTTCATGTTCAAATGAAGCTGAATCAAATGCTCATTTGTTCTTTTCTTGCATGAAATCTCTCCAAGTTTGGGCTTACATTCGTGATTTGGCTCTTTTCCGCAGGCGTTTCACTTCTTTACAGCGCATTACTGACTCTTTAATTAGGGGCAGATCCACATCAGGTGTTCAAGGAAAATTTCGTTGTCTGGCTATAACAATTACAGTCTACTGCATCTGGCTGTCTAGGAACAAGCTGATTTTTGAAGATTATCAATTTTCTGTAATAGAAGTTATTAGCAAGATTAAGTTTCTTATGTATAGACAAGCGCACATGTTGCATTTGTTTTAACATCTTGATATAGGTCTTCTTGTATTAGGGAGGCTTTTGATTTTCTCTAGCTGCGGGGTATGCCCCGTTTATTGTTGTATCATTTTTTGTTTAACATAATTTATATTTTTTCCAAAAAAAAATTAAGTAAAAATAACTAGTCTTCCCAAACTGTCCAAACGGACAATTCAAGATTCAATACAACAATTAATACAAACTGTTTGTAGTAATCGTTGTATTCAATCTCAAACGGGGAACTATGGACTATGGTTCGTTCACAATGTACAAAAATGTAATATTAAACAATAGTCACATGTGAACAACAAATTTAATAATTAACGATGACATAAGTGTCAGAATGACATACATACCTCGATAGATTCTACTAACAAAAACTTAGGTTGCAATAATGCCGGTGATTATTAGATGAGTGTATGTTCAGTGAAACAACAAGTAGAAACCTTGTATCCTTAACCGACGATAGAGGGTTTAATAGTACCACCTACAACAATACACTATGTTTAACACCAAAGTAGGAGTACAATCGTGTAAACAAAATTTATTCAAACACACAAACGACATATGTATATGTCATCAACAAATACATGTTGATGAATGAACCGGTGCAGCAACAATGTCTTTCATATATCATTGACACAAGAGCGTGTAATTATTGGTTAACCAATTTTCATTCACATGGAAGTAATTTTGCTAAATTATTATTACCTAAACTTAAGAAAAGAAAATTGGCTATAAAACTACTGATTGCAGGTTTATTAATAACCTAATATGTATGTTAAATATGCTATTAAGACTTAAGAAGCAGCAGTCATCATCAATGAAAGCTCACAGGTAATTAATATTTTATATTTGGTTTTGATCTATAGGTGTAGGTTTATTTATATTTCTATTATTCTTTATAATTTATCCCTTCTTAAATTGCTTCAGAAATTTATTGTATATATCAAATATATTTTAATACAGTGATCATGCTGTAAATTCACAAGGCATGAGAGTATATAATTTCTGAGAAGTTGGTGCTGCAACTCTACTTGAAGGAGACATTGGAGCTAAGATGAAGGGGCAAGCATGGAAATATTTTAGGACTGATGACATGCCTTATGTGGATCAACTATTGCAGGCTTCTCCAGAAACAGATTACTAATTCTGCATTTGCTTGTCCCCATCTGAGAGCAATAACAGTATCTAAACGCACAAAAGTAGGCCCTTGTCAACTTTGGCATGTTCTTCTATCAGATAAGTTTCTGCTGCTATATTTTTTTTCTCATTTTATATGAGGTTATGGTTTTCCAGTTAATGTACCAAATGGGTGTAAGTCCAGTGAAGGGATGATTATTTAGCATAAGGTGATTACAGATTTTAAAACAAGTTCATAGATTTGAGGGAAAGAATACGGAGATAGAGATTAGTGCCATGCACTTTGATGGGATGGACTTTGTGGGTGTGGGTTGCTTATGAAGGTTCTATCTATAATTCACTGAAGGTTTATTGACATGACAAAGAGAATACGTAAGGATTCTTCCTTGCCGGAGGATGTAGAGAAAGTGAATAATAGCTCTGTTGAATTGGATACAAGGGAAGGAGTGAATGATGGTTTTCCTAGAGCTGGAGCTGGAGCAAATGATTCGCTTCTTCCTGGTCTTTTTTATGATCTTGCGCTGAATTGTCTTGCTTGGGCTAGTAGATCTGATTATGCTTCACTAGCATGTATAAATAAAAGGTACAACTTGCTGATTAGGAGTGGGTATCTATTTGAGTTGAGGAATAAGCCGGGGATTGTGGAGCTACAGCATTTGGTTTAGTTGGTTTGTGATCCAAGAGGGTGGGAGGTATTTAACCCCAAGAGAAATAGATGGATAACATTACCTAAGATACCTTGTCATGACTATTTTAATCATCCAGGCAAGGAGTCCTCGGCTGTGGGGAGTGAAATGCTGGTTTTTGGTCGGGAATTGATGGATTTTGCCATTTAGAAGTACAGCTTGATTTATTGCAATTGGGTGAAGATGTGGCAGTGTTGGTTCAATTGTTGTTTTTGCTGGTGGAACTAATAAATATGGAAATGTTCTTGAATCGGCAGAGTTGTATGACTCAAATTCAGGTACATGGGAACTATTGCCAAACATGCATACACCACGTACATTGTGCTCTGGTTTTTTTATGGATGGCAAATGCTATGTGATTGCTAGCATGTATCCACTTATTGTTTCATTGACTTGTGGGGATGAGTATGATGTTAAGACTAGAAATTGGCGGAAAATAGAGGGTATGTAACCATATGTTAACGGGGGTGCTCAAGCACCTCCACTTGTGGCAATTATGGATAACCAGTTGTATTATGATGAAGAACATCTAACCAACATGGTGAATAAATATGACAACGAAAGGCACACCTGGAGTGAATTGGGAAGGCTTCCAGTACGGGCTGATTCTTCTAATGGATGGGGCCTGGCTTTCAAGGGTTGTGGGGAGAAACTTCTGGTTATGAGTGGACAAAGGGGTCCAGAAGGTGAAGTTGTTGTGCTGAATTGATGGCGTCCTAGGACAGGGTTCAGGAATGGAACCATAGATTGGAAAGTACTTGGTGTGAAGGAGCATCTTCGAGTGTTTGTGTACAACTATGCTGTTATGGGATGGTCCGGTGAGATGCTTTTAGATTCACTTAGTAGAAGATTTGCTGGTATCTACAATCTGACTTCGCTTTCAGGGGTGCTTCCCTATTGATTCATCTCATTTACCAAGTTAATTGTCCCTCTCCCTTGATGAGAATTTGTGTTTCTTCTTTTGACATCTTATTTGGATGTGTTTGTCTCTTTCATGATCCATATTTTTTTATTTTCTTTTAAGATTACCTAGTAGGCTTAGACAGATATGTTCTGTTATCCTTTTCTTATCCAACTATATAAACCAATAAATCATATATTTTTATTTTTTTAATACTTAAATGCTTATTCTTTGCTTTAGTGTATGGTATATTGGTAAATCTGTCTAAATTCATGTCATGTGTATACCTAGTGGAATAGTGTTTGAGGGGGTACTCTACACTATGAAATTAAACCAAGTTTCTAAGTTTCTATGGGATATGGGTTGTTGCCGGTAAATAATGCACTAAGTTGAATGATGAAGATTGCTTCTCATGTTAGGCCAATAATGTTAGATTGCTGCCAAAAGTAAATGAGGTCCCCTCAGTTTTATGATGTCTTTGTACACATTGTCCATAGTTCCAGCTGTACTTTCCTTGATTGAGATACTGACACCTATCTTCCTGTATTTGTTTAGTTATACAAGTTGACCTACAAATGAATTGGCTTGCCAAAAGGATTATGTTGACTCTATGGATGAATTGTTGCAACCATTGGTTGATGAAGCAAAGTTGGTTGGTTACAGTTGTAGACGAGAATGGATCTCAGCAATGGTAACCTCTTTAACCACATACTTGGCAAAAGAAATTTTCCCTAGTTACATTAGTCAAGTAGATGAAGAGAGGGTTACAGGAATTCAGTCATCTGCTATAGTATCATGGCTACATCTCATTGATTTGACGATAGCTTTTGACAAAAGGATTAAGTCTTTGGTAGACCATTCTGGGATCACAAGTCTCCTATGATTTCTAATGCCTTTCTTCCCCATCTAGCATTTGTTATTGATCGATGCCAATCATTTCCTAGTGTATTTTTTAGGAAAAAATTTCTCAGATTTGCATGTATTCATATTATATGAAATTTTTTTGATTCCATACTTATCTGCTGCCAAGAAGCTGAAGGTTTGAATGCCTTAACCGATGATGAAAAAGTAATTAAAGTTACAATTTCTATCAATGCTGCTCATTACTTTGAATCTGTTCTAAAGGAATGGTCTGAGGATGTCTTTTTCCTTGAGATGGGAATGGATGAGGATGATCAACCAGAAATGGAAAACAATTCAAATAATTATGGTGAATTGTTGCCAGAGAGTTCCAAAAGGTTTATTTTTTATGATGAGATCAAAAAGTTAGAAGAGTTCAAAACACAATGGGTTGAAAAGATTTCCCTAGTCATTTTCAGAGGTTTTGATTGTCATTCTCGAGATTATGTGAATAACAAGAGGCAATGGCTAGAGGGTGAAGAAGGATGGACTATGTCAAAGACTCTAATAGAAGCCCTGGATTATCTTCAAAGCAAAATGTCAGTGGTAGAAGTAAGTTTGAATGGTAGGGATTTTGTTGGGATTTGGAGAAGTTTGGCAGCAGGAATTGATCGATTGATTTTTAATGGTATTCACATAAGCAAAGTAAAATCAAGTTTGAATAGAGACTAGCTTGAATAGAGGTGTAGAGATGAGATTACAACAGTAGGGAGGGATGCAGACCAGTTTAAAACTGATATGAGACTGAAAAGTACAGAACAAATAGAATCAAAATCATTACTAATGTATTGCTCCTCACACTGACTCTATATATATATAATTTTCCCGCTTATAATTTCAGAAAAAGGAAAATTTCTGACAACTTAAATCAAAAGCTTTATGTCTATCCACAATCAATTCAAACAACATGCAAGCAACCACAAAGTTTCATGTTTCATGGATATATTTCAATTTAGGCACACATAATTAAGTTTTCAAAACAAAAGGAAACATTAGTGAATTGACTTACTAGATATCAGAAGACGAAGAATGAGAAATGCCTGCATCCACAAGAGAAACAAATGTATATTATATCTTCTATTGAAGATGATATTAGATAATTTAAGGCTGCATCCACAAAAGGGTTGCATATGAATCAAACTCCAATTCATATCAAGAAAAAGGATAACATAGAAAACAACAACTAGAAGCAAATTTACTTTGCGTTCACTGCTGATTAAGGCTTTCACAAATAATTCATTTGAAAGGACATCCAATTTCTTTTGCTCCTCACCCTACAAAAAGGTACTTCAAATATGAGAAAACACCAAAGCTAAAATATAATAGGGTATATAGAAAAACAAATCATATGATTTTGTATTTAGATCATCCCAAAAATCTAATTCAAAAAGTGACGATTGTCCAACTTATATATATTGTTTTAGTCATAATACGAGTCAATGTGAAATCTCAAACAAAGAAGTTTATAGGACCGAGCATATGCAGATAACAACCTTATAATGGTTGACAAGCCTAATAACAATCTTAAGAATAGACTTTGATATCATATTAAAATTTGAGTTTGGACCTAACTCAGTTTAGACAAAAGTCATAATTGGCCCTACTTATAAACACTATTTTGTTCATGTTGGTTCTAGTTATAAAGTCTGCTACTCTTTGTCTGCACAAGATCAAAAAACAAGAAAAACACAGCAAAGCAATACACAGCAGAGCAAGAACCCAAAGATTTACGTGGTTCGGCAATGTGCCTACATCCATGGGAAAACGCAACTCATCATCATCACATTGATCATGAAATTACAAGTTCAATACAAGCAGCAGCTAGCTTTGATCTCTCTTGGTTTCTCTTTCAACAAAACCTCTCTCAATCACCTAGCTCACTACCTCCCTTTTGAACTCTCTGATTTCTGCAGTTTTTCAGCCTCTTTGTTTTTCAGCCACTCTCATCAAAAAAACCCCACACTGCATTACATGATCAAGAATATATATGTACACTCTAGCTATGTTTTGGTGCCAAAATCAATTCAGTTATAATAGCTTAAAACAGTTATGACAGCACCATTTTAAAGTCTTCTCACTTGCGTCATTTTTGTGATTTTGAGTCACACACCACAGTTCATATCAAGGACTATTTCCGAAATCAGAAATAGAGAACTCACTTTAACATTGGTCTCTCCAGCATAGGAGTTTCGCCAATCCCGCCTACGAATAAAAAGTGGTCATGAAAATATGTTCCGTGAAGAAAATGTCAAAACATGACAACATAACATATTAACATGGTTTTCCCTACCTAGTCCAGTGTTTATGATGGGATATAGTAGTGAAAAAAAATACCTTGTTAACAGCAGAACAAACGAATTTGCAGCCAAGAAGAATGTGACTAAGAAGGATGTTCAAATCCCACATGATTCGGGATACTTTGACTGTTCTTTCAGAACAAAGCCTGTGATAGTCATCAAATCTAGCTTTTAGTGTTGTTTTTTAATATTTGAGTCAAATACAAGGCCAAGCATAGCCGGGTTAGTTGGATAGATCATTGCACATGCATACTTCCAAATTATTAGCCTCGAAAGGAAAAGGAAGAAGGAACAAAAAAAAATACTCTCAATTAACTAACTAACCACATTATATATACAGCAAAAAAGAGTGTCTTGCATATAATTCCAATTATAGCTACCACCCTCTCATATCTCTTATCTATCTCTCTCTATAGATCTCGTACAAACAACACAATTTTAATTCAAACTTTTAGTCCTTAGTGGATGCAGGGCATCAAATCCTGTTTAGTACTAAAACAATCATGAGTACTTGCTCTTCTTTAACACTTAAGACATTTGTTTTGGGTTACTAAAATGAGATTCAAATATTTCTCACTGTTACTGACTTGCGATGTTCAATAATTACTATTTCCTTTTCTTCTTCTTCTTTGAGTGTTTGTCAACTACTAGTATTCTCAAATCTCATTATTTTTTTATTGTCATATGACAGAGGGCGAGCCCTGGTGCAGCGGTAAAGTTGTGCCTTGGTGACTTGTTGGTCATGGGTTCGAATCCGGAAACAGCCTCTTTGCATATGCAAGGGTAAGGCTGCGTACAACATCCCTCCCCCATACCTTCGCATAGCGAAGAGCCTCTGGGCAATGGGGTACGAAGTTTTTTATATGACAGAGGCTATCTGGTGAATCGTTACTAATACAATATAACAAATATACGGGACATTAAAGGAGCCCTTACACCCGAAGAACTAGAAAAGGTAAGCTTTTATTGGTAGCTTATTCAACCTAAACGGGACATTAAATGAACATTATATTATGCCTCAACTGCCATCAATATTTTTTACTAGACGGGACTTCCATCAATAGTTTTCTCAATTTTATCTTGCTGTAATTCTTCAATAATTACTCAGTAAACTACTTAGGAAGGAGATATACGGTTAGCTTGATGTTTGGAAATTGAAGGCTTTAAGGGTGAAGAAAAAAAGGGAGGGAGAGATCATGGATTTGAATTTCTCCCATTGACATTTTAATAAAACTAATAAACTAATATTTGTCAATAGAAAAAAAAAATCCTGCACAGCTGCACTGGAATCTTTTGAATACAATGTCACATAATAATCTTTTCATGCACTTAAGTTTGTCTTGGTGTGTATTTGGGGTCAACGGGGTTGGGGAGGATGCCCATGCATTCAACTAATCTTTAGATGTTTAGTAATATCAACAATGCTTAGGAGTTTATGCAATATGTGACACCCTCTACCCTTACAATTATAACTAACTAATTAAATAAATCATACAAAATTTAATTAAAAGATTATAAACACATAATAATAAAAGAAGGAAAAAAAAAACATGCAAAATTAATTAATAATTTTTCTTTTTAAACACATTTAATTTAATCAATTCAAAAGAATAAAGGTTCACATCCACTTAGTGAAAACATAATAGAATATTATTTTTTTTAATAAAAGATAAGATTATCCCGGCTCAAAACAAGGATGTCCACTCTAAATAAATAATAAAAAGAAACTAAAGTAGAAAAGTATAACACAATTATATCATTCAGTAAATCATAATCCCTATCACAGACTAAGTCTCTCCATCTCTAGCATGTGACTCATCATATGAAGGCTCACCTGAAACAAAGTGGCAATCAGCCTAAACACAAATACACACCTGGAGTGAGTTATCACATTCGTATATAATAAAACATTAGAGCATGTGAAACATATAATACTTAAAGCTGAATTTATATAAATAACATTACTGCACAAAATCGCACACATTATTCACACCCATTCAAGTTTACACACTCCATAAAATAACATCAACCACAATTGTTAACTCAATGAAATTCAAACACAAGCGTTATGCAACAATTGTACTAAGACTCAAGCCTATATGCAATTTGGTACCATGTCAGTGAAAAACAACACTGGGGCGCTTAGGAGTACATGACAAAGCACACCACACAATGGGTATACTCGGTCACTCTCACTAAGTAACATCATAAGGTGACCAGTCAGGGTTACTCTGTTTTGCGAGAATGCCCCAACCACATGGGATCAACATGGGCTTAAAGGAGCACTCAAACCGAGTATCTTTAGCCCCAAGGCCTAGACTCCGAAGAATCCGTTTGGGCCTCACCTTCCTCATTCAGGTCCAACCCCTAAAATATTTTTTTTATTTGCACGCAGACACTGTTTATGAGTTATATAATACCCACGACCTTACTCTTATATTTCAAACATATTTAACAAATTGCGCTATAGTTTAACCCTTCAGGATCCTAACTAGGAATCCTACAATTTTCTTTAACACTGCGCATAAAAGTTCTCTCAAGGTACACACTGGTCGGGTTACTGTATAACTCATAACTCACATGACAAGTAATATCACTACAAATATCAATCACACACTCATTCACAACCATGTTTCATGTCTACAGTTTAACATTTCACACTCTAACTAATTACAAAATATACTCAACAATTAGATAACAATGTATCATAATAATAATAACATACAATATTTAACTTCAAGGCTTATAAACAAGTAACTATAAAATACACGTAAAATATATATATAAGTATATTATATTCAAAATATATAACAAAATATATATTAACGTAAACGTAAACGTACATATTATATATAACATATAAAAAGTATTAAATATATATTAATATAAAGTAATCACAATAATATCAAATATATTATTAAGTAAATACAAATTATATATAACAATAAAATATATACTCATATTGATTTCTATGAACAACATGTATACCTATATTTTAAATATATTTCAACTAAGTTGCCAACATCAAGAAAATGTCTAATTACAATGTGAATACAACTTTAGTTAATTTCTTTAAATGATTTTAGCCAATTCAATTATCCAACAATCCCTACACCTATGAATTTCATGACAAGAAATCACCCACGTGAAATAAAATATACAGTTTGTAAAAACAACAGTATCAATATATATGTACACGTATACACTGCGGTGTAAAAATAATTATCTGGACACAATATACATTAGCACAAGAACAAGATTGAAAGGCCAACATATCTGGTATAAACAAAATCACCACCACACAATTTTTATGCTAATTATAAAGAATTCTAATTCCTAAGGTACGCACCTAACACAGAAACACATCAATCCTACAACAAACTCGCAACAGAACACATCAATTCTACAACAAACTCGCAACAGAACACCAATTGGTTCATCAAACACACTCAATCCGCGATTAAACATGAAAACATAATTAAATTCATAAACACCCCAAAATAACCCAAAAATTGATCCTCTAGGGATCCCTACACATGTTCATTCTAATCCCCAAGCGTGAGTAACTCATCCCTTACCTCGAGGTAGTCGCTTAAATGTTCTCTGTTAGCAATGGTGGCGTCTCTGGTGCTCTCTAGAGCTCCTCCTCTGATTACTCTGTTAGGGTTCTTGTGCGTCAGAAAAGAAGAAAGGAACAGAATGTGTTTTCCAAAAAGCTGCTCTAGGTTAACATTTGGCTTATATAGTGGGAATTTATGACCTAATAATTTTTATTTTATTTTTTCTTATTTATTTATGTATTAATTTATTAATTTATTATTTTCTTATTTACTTATTAAAGTTACGGCTGTTACACAATACAAACTTTTAAAAAGCACTTTCTTATTAGTTGATCTGTAATCTACCATTCAAAGAATGCTTATTGATTTTGCAGGTAATAAGGTTCATGTAAAATTCGATAATTATATGATTTTGATATAATTATTGTGTATAATACTTGATTCAATTCATCGAATAACTTGTAAGTTGAGCATAAGAATTCATGTAGTAGATCTAAGTTGACTAACTTGTAATTTTACTTTATAAGCATCATCATGTATTTTTGCTTACAATATTAATGAGCCAAACCTATCCTAGGCAGTAATTAGTAAATATATTCTGGTTTTCTTTTTTATTCGGAGATATGTGCTGATGGTTTGGTTGTGCTCAACTTATATATTAATTTTTTTTTTTGCATCGATATATTAATTTCTTTTGAGGTAAACATGAGAGGAAGAGGAGAGGTAAACACAAGAGGGAGAGGGAGAGAAACAAGGTATGGCAAAGGGGATAGAACACATAATGGTGTGTTGGCATGAGTCATACATATAATTATGTTATGATCATAGTAATTGTCATATATGTAATTATATAAATTATCTTTCAAAAACTTTTTTAGAGATTGTAATTATGCTTAAATTAGGTAAGTTGTTATCACATTTGTATACATATATTGCCTATCCTAGAGAAGAATAATATCGCTCTGTTTTTACCTTATTTTGAGTTGGTATCAAAGCCATCCTTGGCTCTGTAATTGCTACCATGAGTGATTCATCTAAAGACCCTTTGACACCTTCACCTGAGAATATCCATGTCCAAACTATGAGCCTTGGACCAAAACCTGTAGCCATCCCCTACGGTGTGAAGCTTAATGGTGTAAATTATTCTCTTTGGTCTCAAGTCGTTGAGACCTTTGTTGCTAGTCGTGGTAAATTTGGTTATTCAATAGGAAAAACTCCAAATCCCTCTACAGATGATGCTTCATATGACAGATGGAGTATGGAGAATGATATTGTGAAAGGTTGGCTCATTGGGGCTATGGAACCTGATTTGATGAATTTGTACGTTCGTTTGCCCATAGCAAAGAGTATTTGGACTGCTTTATCTCATACTTATTATGAAGGGGCTGACAATTATTTATGACTTATCTTGACGTGTAATGCAAATGAGCCAAGATAGTAGGCCCGTTTCCATATATTATGCTGACTTGCATGCAATATGGCAAGAATTAGAGTATCGCAAGCCAATAACATTTTCTCAGCCTGATGTCAATCAAGCTCAACAAAAGGAAATTGACGAAGAACGTGTTTACATCTTTTTAGCTAGTCTAGACGACTTGTATGATCGTGTTCGAAGTGATATTCTTCATACGGAACCTTTTCCCAATCCAGACAACGCATTTGTTGTTGTCAAGAGTGAGGAGCAAAGGAGAAATACTATGTTGCATAGTCAAGTGACTCCTAGTGTGACTATGGAACCTAAAACTACTCTAACTCAGAATCTGTTATGAATAGAAGGTAGGTGAGGGCCTTGTATTTGAGAACAAGGTGAACTCCTACACTAAGCTACTGATATTGGTGCAAAATGCATGTTGATATCATTCATCATACCAAAAGGTTATATATATATATATATATATATATAGCATACTTGAGGTGAAAAATGACAAAGGTCTAGACACCAAATGAAAGAAAGCACTACTACTTTTGCAATATATCAGACAAGATATTCCTAGACCACTTCAAGGCAATAGATGGGACAGAATGGACCAATCATATCACATTCCTGACTATTGTGAGCCTGAGGCACTTCAGGGCAAGTTTCAGATTCCAATTCTCACCCTTGCAATGCCAAAGCAGACGACTTCTAAAGTTGCTCCTAAACAACAATAAGTGGGAACATCCCAAGAGAAAGGTGAACCAAAGCCCACAGAAAATGTACAAGACACCACTCTACCACAACCTACTACAACTACTAGTAAAGTGGAAGAAGCAATTGAAGAGAAGAAAAGTGTTTCACCTCCAAGCCCTGACTTAAAGACACAACAAAAAATGGATTTTCAAATCCTTTCAGAACCAATTAAGGATCAAAAGGTGAAAGAGGAATTGGTGCCAAAACCAACACCACCACCAAGGGTAGCGACAATGCAAACATATGAAAAGTCTCAAAAGGTTCAAGAGGTGGTTGAGTCAAAACCAACAACAACAATGCTAACCAAGGTCAAAAGAGCTTAAAGATCACAAAAGGGTGAAGAGGAATTTCAAGCAAAATCAAAACCAACAATGTTAACAAAAGTCAAAACAGTTGAAAGAGCCCAAAAGGGTGAAAAGGAGTTTGAAGCAAAACCAACACCAACAATGTTGACCAAAGTCAACACAACTGAAAGGCCTCAGAAGGGTGAAGAAGAATTTGAAGCAAAACCAACACCAACAATACTAACCAAAGTCAAAACATCTGAAAGACCCCAAAAGGATGAAGAGGAATTTGAAGCAAAATTGTCTTCCCTAATATGCCACTATTCTCCCTTGTTTTTCATAGATATATACACAAAATTGTTGTGTTTTAAGTACGCTTATATCAATACCAATTAGACCATGAAACATGAAAATGTGCCACAGACGACAACATGCACTATTTGGAAAATGCACAATCTACGAAAAAATTAACGTACAGGAGATTCACATGCCTCTTAGTAGTACGAAATTAAACGGGAAATAGACTGAGGGTTTTCAACATTACCTACATGACGCCCTAAGTACAGAGGCGTGCGAACACACACTTTCGATGGCTGCTAAGCTAACAAAACGAAACAGGGTTTGAGGGAGACATTGTTTGAGGTATGCTCTGCTTTGATGCACCTGAGTTTGAGGGAGAGAATGGTTGAGGGCTAACGTAAGGGAACAACGGAGGAGAATGTTTGAGGGAGGGCGGTGTTAGGTCGTTCTTCATAGCGGAAAGTTGCAATTAATAAATATGCTATACGAAGATGATCCTAGGTCAAAACCATCGTTGTCTTAATTTATCGTAATTACAAGATTGTCACCAGCAGACATTCTATGACGGTTATTTATAACCCTTTTAGAATGTACAACGTAAAAAACAAGTTTTATTCTACTAATTACAAAATTGTCACCGCTCCATATTCTAAGACAATTCTCCAAAACCGTCGTAGATTGCGCGTCATAAATAACCGCTTTTGTAGTAGTGAGAATGTTGTTTTTGCAGTGGTGGAACATAGCTATTTGTTGGATGAGAAAAATAAATTGCATGTCTCATAGACTACTTGTTGGGAACTTGGCTCCCAATACATATTTATTATTGATTTTTATTAAAGCCATGTGTGCTACATGTTGATCCAAAACAACAAACTTTGCTTTCGGGAACAAAGTTAGAAATTAATTCAATAAAGATGAAGATGGACTTCCCACATAGGCTTTAGGAATTAGGATTTTTTACTTTTAGACCCATTACTCTGTTTAGCATATTCAAAAGCTTAACGTAATAGATTCTCTCTCTTTTTTCTATTTTTTATTGTCTATATTGTTCTTTTTTTTGGTCAAGAATCCACATGTTTCTATGACCTATGTCCATTATGGTGATTTAAACTGGGGAGGTGCTATTGTCCCTTATAATCCCTTAAAATTTTAAGATTATCCCTCCCTGAAATGCTGTTGTGTAAAAAATTCACAATCCTTTTATGCAGCGATAACACAATGTCGTAATGCTTTTTGAGGAGGGAAAAAATACACAAAAGAATCATAATTTCATTATGTGATGGGGGTTAAAACATGACATTATTATGAAAGTGTGATTTTGTTGTACGTGTACAACAGAGTCACAATTCCATTTAGATTTTGTCCTTGAAAAAAAATGTACAATGGAATCACACTTCCATTTAGTATTTTTTTTCAGAAAAAAAAATGTACAACGGAAGTGTGATTCCGTTGTACATTGTTTACAATGGAATGACACTTCTGTTTAGTATTTTTTCCAAAATTTTAAAAAGTCTACGAAAATGACATGTATTGCAAACAATTTCATAGAAATGTCAACTACATATTGAGGTTCACATCCATAAAAATAATGGAATACACATTCAACATTTTCAATAAACAAAATGTCTACTACATATTTAAAGAAAGGTCTACTACATATTACTATTACCTATTTCAATCCTTAAAAAGGACTACTACATATTGAGATCCTCTAACTAATTGAAATTGTATTGCATTGAAATCTTGTATGCGATGATTGTAAGGCTTTTGCCATGAGCGGGCTTCCGGTATGCAGTAGCTTCTCCATTGTGGTACATAAAGAGGCAAGGGATAACAATCCTTTAAAAGAAATCTTCATTATCATACATACAAAAGACGAAGTTAGCAAAAAAAAAATCAATATTAGCTTACAAAGGTAAATGATATGTTTAATAAATATTATATATCTGCACAAAGTGATTTCCATTGATAAGTCCAATGGAAATGGGATGGGGCTTTGCTAGCACGGGACCCCTAAGTGGACAAAAGGTCCAACTCTGCATCCTAGATAAGTGGACCAATACAACATTATACCGACTAGTAATAGCATAACCCATGTCGGAAATGGTCATCCACTTCTCATAAGGCACTAGACCATGTTCGACATACAAAGAGGTTATTAATTCCAACGGTCTCTTTTGAGCCAAATAATTGAACATAAATAGAGTGTCATGTTTGAAGTTCCTCAATCAAATCTTGACGAATGAGAGACCAAGACTCCTAACCCTGGCCAAGCGTAGCTATAATTGCCTTGTAACCGCAATTTCCATCCGCTTGGACATCAACAAAGTTCAAAATGTATTCTTTCAATTCATTAGGAAATTCATCCATATAATTTTCCATTTTTCTTCTTCTTGTTGTCACATTCACCCTTGCGAGCGACAGTTGGAGTTCCCGAACTACCAATCATCATGTTTATTTCATCGACATACTCCCACATTGAAGGTTCACACTTGGTAGATTTCACAGACTTTTGGTGCATCCTTTGTTTTTATCTTCGTTGTGGGAGGACACATCAAAGTGGAATCCGAAAATGTAAATTCACAAACTTTGGTTTTCAAGGTAATTTTACCAGACACGTCTAGTTGTGAAAATATCTTAAACAATGCATCAACCTTGTGTGTCAAAGTTAAGTCCCCCCGAGAGTTACTTGTGTTGTCTGAACTACGAATGGAGAACATCTTCCAATGTACATGAATATTCTTCAAGGGAATGCAACCATATATATTGATAAATTCAGTAAGCTCACTGTAACACCCCATTTTTAGTAAATAAATTAAAAAGGATTTTTATTTATAAATAAATAGAGCTTTAAAAAAATGATGGGGTTTTTATAATTAAATAAATAAAGAGAAATAACTTTATTAATTAAAATAATGGTTTGAAGGAAAATAAAAAGGATATTTTATTTATTCATTTGATAGGAAATAAAATAGAGTTCTTTTTATAAAATAATAAAAATAAATAAATAGAGTAAATAATAGGCTGAAAGTACCCTAGCTATAAATAGATGCATGTTAGGTCAGTTTTTAGACTGATGATACTTCTCTACGCTTTCTCTTCCTCTCAAATTCGTTTTTCTTTCTCCCCCTCCGAAAACCCTCTCTTTTTCCCGCATATACTCAAACTTGTCTCAGTAAAACAATGATCCTGGACTTGTTAACCGTTGGATCATCGTGAATTTCGCAAAAGGGGTTTGTAACTTATAGCCGCACACACTCACTGTTGGGATATTTTATATAATGTCTGCGATGGAAGAAATATCCTTCGCACTGAGCTTTCTCTTTTCCCATATACACTCAAATTTGTCCCAGTAAAACTACGATCTCTAACTCATTAATTGTTGGACTATCATGAAATTTGGACACCAGGCTCGCAATTCATTTTCGCACATCGTCACCGTTGGGATTTTCAAATTAATGTCTGGGGAGAGAGAAATACTCATCACACACAAACAGTGGAATGAAGGCTTCAATTTCTTCGCCTTCTCTCTAACACTTGGAAACCCCAGCAGAACAACCAGAGGAAAAGCTTGAGGAATCACAGGAAATCGCTAGAGATGCCGCTATCACTACTAGAATACACACATGAGCCCGCTTAGAGGTAAGGGATGAGTTTATCGCAATTGGGGTTAGAGTGAACATGTGTAGGGATACTTAGAGGATTAAATTGGGGTTTATTGTGGGATGTTTATTGAATTATAATTTTTCCTTTATGATTAGAAATACAATATTGTTGTTTTTGACGAACCAATTGATGTTCTGATTCAAATTGGTTGATAAACTTGAGTGCTCTTGATGTTTTCGTGTTTTTCACCTATGATTTTGATTCATTGATTTTAATATGATTGTGTGGAATTGTTTGAGGGGTTTTACTCCCCATGTTGTGAGAAGCATTTTGTATAAATTGTTATATTGAGATTATGAGGTGGTGATTCAAATTGTGAGTAAGTGACAAATTGAACCTGTGATGAATGGTGAGATACATGTGTATTGAGATGTTGTATGTATTAAGTTGTGAGTTATGAACTGTGCAATCACACAATTGTAAGATCCTTTAAGGGTGATGAGTTTTTGCTTGATGAGTATTGTGATGGATTCCACTGTGTGAACCCGATGAGTTGAATCACTTTGAGGCGCGATGAGTTAAAATGATTTTGAAAACAATTTTGAAGGCCTAGACTTCGAAGAGTCTGTCAGAGCCTCTCCCTCCTGATTCAAGTCCAATCTAGAAAACATTTTAGCGCACAAACTATATCTATGAACTACACAAAACATATGACTCCTCAATTGTTCTCAAAATAATTTTAACTCGTCATGCCTCAAAGTAAATCAACTCATCGGGTTCCCACAATGGATCACATCACAATACTCGTCGCGCATTAACTCGTCGCCCTTAAAGGGTCTTATAATTGTGTGATTGTACAATTCATATAGCTCACAACTCAATGCACACAACATCTCATGACACATGTAATCTCACAATTTAACACATATTCAACTTGTCAGTTACACAGTTCATCACACTTTCATAATCCCAAGACATCATATTATCACGCCTCATGCATCATATACATATCACATAGTAATAATATTAATGTTATGTTCATATGACTAATCATCTCATTAAAACAGGCATTTAAAATCATATATGTATCACTGGAGTTTGAACTATGCAATAGACACAACTACTCAATTGTTTTCAAAATCATTTTAACTCGTTGCACTTCAAAGTGATTCAACTCGTTAGGTTCCCATAGTAGATCTCATCACAATACTCGTCGCGCATTAATTTTTCGCCCTTAAAGGGTCTTACAGTTATGTGATTGTACAGTTCATAACTCACAACTCAATGTGTATAAAATCTTAATACACATGTATCTTACAATTCAACACATACTCAATTTATCACACACACTCAATCTCAATCATAATGTTATAATCCCAACACAGCATGTTATCACACCTCATGAATCATATGAACATCTCACAATATTAATATTTACATGGCACAAAACATGTATCTATTAAATTGAACTATACTATTTTCAATTCAAAAAATTAATAAATAATTAAACTAAAAATGCATTGGAAGTATTTATCATTGAATCTTGATATATTAATTTCCTTCAATTTAATTTTATTATTTGAACTATTAATTCCTAAATTATTTTAACAATTCATATACATGTGTGTGTGTGTGTTATAATCATCAACACATAATAAGCTTATGAGACCAAAACATGACAAGGAACGTTTCCAACAATCTAATTCTCATGCTAATCTAGTAAATCTTGTCCAAAACACAAACGAATTACACAAAAATGCTTCTCACAACATGGGGAGTAAAACCCCTCAAATAATTTCACATGATCATATCAAAATCAAAGGAATCAAAATCATAGGTTCAAAAACATGAAAAACATCAAAAGCACTCAATTTTATCAACCAATTCGCATTAGGGCATCAATTGGCTCGTCAAACATAAAAATCTTGTGATTATAATCATAAAGGCAAAATTACAATACCGAAAACATCCCAAAATAAACCCTAATTTGATCCTCTAAGAATCCTTATGCATATTCATTCTAACCCCAATTGTGATAAATCCATCCTTTACCTCTAAGTGGGCTCACATGTGTAGTTCGACAGCGATAACGGCATCTCTAATGATTCCCTAAGATTCCTCAAGCTTTTTCTTTGGTTGCTCTACGAGGGAAACTTCTTTATCTCTCTCTATAGACATTATTTCGCAAATTCAAACAATGAGAATGTTTGAAAATATGTTTCGAAAGTGGTTCCCAAATTTAGGAACGATCCAACAGTTAACGAGTTCGAGATCGTAGTTTTTCTATAATAGGTTTGAGTGTATGCTGAAAAAAAAAGGATTTTGGGGGAAGAAGAGAGAACAAATTTGGGAGGAAGAAAGGCATAGAAACATATTGTAAATATAAGAACTGACTTAATATGTCTCTATTTATAACTAGGGTACTCTGAGTCCACTATTTACTCTATTTTTCTTTATTTTATTATTTTAAAAAAGAAACTCTATTTTACTTTTTCATTAAATAAATAACCAATTAAAACATTTCTTATTTTCTAAAACATCATTTTACTCTATTTATTTCTTAATACTACTAAACCCTTATTTTAATTAACCTAAATCCTTTTCTCTCGTGTATTTAATTTCTATAAACTCTATTAATTTTTAAATAAAATTATATTTATTTATTTTACAAAAAATGAGGTGTTACATGTAGAGTCCAATTTTACAAATCATCGCACCCTTGAAAAATCTAAAAGAATCAAAAAAAATTATTCAGTAACAAAACACAAAACACATACAAATAAAAGTCTAATGAAATATATCTTATCAATCATAAAATAACTAGAAATGTCAAGATAGCTAGGTTGCACTTGCATATCAGTGTCTTCATCACCCATATTTTCATCATTATTATTCCTCAACCATCATTAAGCTCGGCTCCATATAAGAGATCAAGCTGGTAAAAGAATTGGCTTCCATTATCCATGTTTCGCCATCCAATTGGCATTGTAATCTCGTCAGATATAAACGTATTCCAATCCATTGACCTATATAATCAATTAAAAAATATAGTTATTTCTATAAAAAAAAATGCACAATGGAATCACGATTCCGTTGTGCATCAACAACACCGAAAACAATGAAATCCTGATTTTGTTGTGCGAAATTCACAACAAAATCATGATTCTGTTTGACCACGAAAACAAAAAAAATACCTAGCAACGTGAATGCAAAGAGTGAAGAATGAATGAAGAAAGGAAAAGCGAGAAAGGAGAATGAAGATAGGGGAGTTGGGGAAGGGTAGTTTGATAATTGATAATTACTATTGGTTGGTAGGGACCAAGAGCAATTTTATTAGGGCCAATAGTAACACCCTTTAATTGTGAACAAAAGGGTTATCTTGATTTCCAGGGCATTGCTAGGGGCACCAGCATTATTGCTTGTGCACCCAGCAATTTTTTTAATTCAGTAAATACCCCTGCACCTTCTTCCTTTTTAAGTTGCATTTTAACATTTTTTTTTTCATTTACGCTTCGCTTTCTTCTTTGCTTTCTCCGTTTGGTGTTGGTTTTTCATTGTTGAGAGAGGTGTTGCTTCGGTCGAGGTGAAAGTGTTATGGAGGTTCGTCGTGGTGATTGTAGCGGTGGTTGGTTCGGTTGCGATGTCAATCGGAGGTACGCCATTTTTTATTTTTGTGTTTCATAACATACAGATTAAGTAATCCGTAAGTTTTAATATAACTTACGGATTACATGATTCGTATCTTTTATACTGATTATGTAATCCGTATAAGGCATACAAATTAAGTAATTTGTATGGTTTATATGGATTACATGATCCGTATAGACTATACGAATTACTTAATCTGTATGTTTTATACGGATTTTAAAAAAAAATTAAACAAAAGGAATATTAAAATTTTAATTTTTTTTAAATTATAAATATGTTAGTATTTATTGTTTTAAATAAAAATTATTTGTTTATATGTTTATTTGAAATATAATTCGTATATAGATTGATATAGAGTTATCAATTTTAATGTTTATAAAATGGTATGCAGTAAAAAATTACGTAGAGTTTTGTGTGATAGTATATGTATGGTGCGGTTAGGTGTTGTTTGTTTGTGATGTTGAAAATTTTGAATCTGTTGTTAAGATGGACAAAGATCAATGGATGTATGACAGTATAATGTTTGAAGAAGTTGATATGAATGATGAAAATGAAAACGAAGCTGGTCTGAATGAAGAAGAACATGTTGATTGTTCTGATGTGTTAAATACTTCTCAAGTAATAATGTGATTTGTTGTTATTAAATTAATAAAAGGAATGTCCCTTTGAAGACTAAAATTGTGTGGCTTGCATTATAGGTGTTTGTTACCTGAGATGATGTTTTGCAGTGGGCTCGATCAGTCGCTTATGAAATTGGATTTGTGGCGATGATTATGAAGTCAGACACAAACACTGATATAAGAGGAAGGACTTCATTTGTGTTAATTGGTTGTGAAAGGAGTGGTCAGTATAGGTCTAGGAAGAAAGATTTTGTTAGAAGAGATACTAGCAGTAGGAAATGTGGGTGTCCTTTCAAGCTTCGTGGCAAACCAGTGGTTGGAGGGCAGGGTTGGATGGTGAAGTTAATGTGTGGAAGTCACAATCATGAATTTTCCAAGTCATTAGTTGGACATCCATACGTTGGTCGATTGACTAAGGATGAGAAGACAATTATTGCTGATATGACAAAGTCAATGGTGAAACCAAGAAACATTTTGCTAACGTTGAAGGAGCACAATGCCAATAGTTGTAAAACAATCAAACAAATATACAATGCAAGAAGTGTATATCGTTTTTTCATTAGAGGAAGTGATACTGAAATGCAACATCTAATTAAGCTTCTTGAATGGGATCAATATATTCATTGGCATAAATTAAAGGATGAAGATGTTGTGCATGATATCTTCTGGTGTCACCCTGATGCAGTGAAGTTATGCAATGCATGTAATTTGTTGTTTTTGATAGATAGTACCTACAAAACAAACAGGTACAAACTCTCATTACTTGACTTTGTTGGTGTGACACCAACGGGGATGACATTCTCTGCTGGTTTTGCATATTTGGAGGGTGAATGTGTAAATAATGTGGTATAGGCTTTAGAACGGTTGCGAGATATTTTTCTAAGACATGATGCCCTCCCT
Organism: Glycine max; assembly: GCF_000004515.6. Taxonomy (NCBI): domain Eukaryota; kingdom Viridiplantae; phylum Streptophyta; class Magnoliopsida; order Fabales; family Fabaceae; genus Glycine; species Glycine max. The sequence continues at coordinate 9,120,695 of NC_016088.4, read as the reverse complement.
GGAGTTATTGTGACCGAAAGAGACCTAACATTGATGAATACGGTGAAAACTGTATTCCCTAAGTATACTAATTTGTTGTGAAGGTTTCACATTAACAAGAATGTCAAGGCAAAATGTAAATCCCTAATTGGTCAAAAAAATGCATGAAAGTATATCATGGATGCCTCGGGGAGTTTGGTTGATTGTCGTTCCGAGCATCAGTTCGATGATTGCCTTAAGAAGTTTGAAATTGCTTGTTCACCATGGCCAATATTTGTTGACTATGTTAACGAAACATGGATAATTCTCCACAAGGAAAAATTTGTTAAAGCATGGACGAATAAGGTGATACACTTAGGAAACACAACAACAAACAGGTATGAAAATGTTCATGTTTTTTATTAGGGTTGATGAATTCATGGATTTTAATTATTGTATTTGTTTATTTTTTTTGTGTATTTGAAATGTAGGGTTGAATTTGCTCATTGGGATTTAAAAAGACTATTACAGAATAGCCTTGGAGACCTATGTAGTGTTTGGGATGCCATAAACAACATGATCACGCTATAACACATTGAAATTAAGGCATCCTTTGAAACAAGTACACATGTGGTTGGACATGTTTTTAAAGTTACCTTATACAAGAGACTACTTGATATGGTTCCAAGGTATGCTTTAAATCAGATTGCTGCTGAGTATGAGTGTGTACATTATGCTGGCAAAAATCCTTCTCGTTGTGGATGTGTGATGAGAACTACTCATGGTCTTCTATATGCATGTGAGCTATCCAAATATGTTATTGGTACCATCCCACTTGATTCAATCCATATATTTTGGCGGAGGCTAAGTTTTTCAGGTCAAGGGTTATTTAAGCCCCAAGTGACCATAACAGAAGAGATGGAAACCATATCCAAGTGATTTAAGGAGCTTAATTTTTGTGGCAAAGTAACTCTAAAGAGTAAAGTCCAGGAAATTTCCTACCCTGATCAAAACTCTATGTGTCCTCTTCTAGAAAAGGTCAACACCAAAGGTGCACAGAAGAAACCGATGACCAAACACCAAAGATCAACAAAGTGTGATCCGTCTTACTGGAAGTATGTTGATGCTTTACATTTTGTGCAAAATAGTAATTCTTCAGTCAAACGTAGTGCATCATCTTCTGACCAGGCCATTCCAAGAAGGACCATGCCGATGTTGGATCGATTTCATCCGTTCATTCATGATCTCATTGAAAACATTGTGGATGTTAAAGCTGACGGTAACTGTGGATATCTTGCAATTGTTGTGTTATTAGGTATGGGTAATGGTCATTGGTGTGCAACCATTTTCCTAAAGAACTTGCCCAATGGCCTGATGAGTATATCAACCTTTTTGGTGGTATAGACAGATTTGAGGAATTAAAGAGGTCTCTACTTGTTGATGGATTATCCATGGTATGTAATTTATGTTTTTTTTAGAATTAACTTTAAATAAATGTCATCCGTATACTTGGTTCATGCAGGTTACTATGGATAAGTGGATGGATATCACTGACATGGGATATGTCATTGCATCGAGGTATAATGTAGTCCTTGTATCATTGTCTCTGCAACAAAGCATGACGTTTTTTCCTCTTAGAAGCCAACCACCAACAAATTCTTTTGTGCATCGCATAATATGTATTGGTCACGTTTTTTGCAATCATTTTGTTCAGGTACATTCATCGTAATGGTATTTTTTACATAATGTAAATAATTGTGTGCTCATAACTTGAAATTGTTTGTGAATGTGTAACAGGTTTATTTAAGAGACCGTTGTCCGTTACCGCCTCTAGCTTTGTTATGGTCTAGGAATTGTCATCCTCAGGCAAAGCAGTGGCCAACTCCTTATATTAGTAGAATGCATCAGCGCAGAAATTTAATGATGTTGAAAAAAGACTATGTTGATTTAAGTGAAGAGTGAACATTTAGGTTCCGATGACATTGTAATGTCCTACATTAATATATAATTATTTGTTACATCAATATATTACTTAGGGTTTAGTGTTACGTGTGTTGTTAGAGTTAACTGCGATGTGAAAACCAAGGTTTAGTGTTATGCTTTAGTGTTAAATGATATACATTTGGCTTTAGTAATATTAAAAACAATTCAAATAAAATTGGCAACACCAGAAAATGTTGTCAAACAAAATAAAATGATAAACATAATCTACAAATGATTAACATAGTGTTCATGCGTAATCTGTGCGCCGCCTTCATCGTGACCTAACATATACATTACCATCCACAGTGACACCCTTAGCGATCCGTATGCAGTCTTGCATCACATCATGTGCTTCTGTGCCTTCAGTCATTATCCTTAGGTTGAGCAACCGCTCTAACCTTTCTGCAATTGCTTGACAATCCTCCTATCACATTGACAACAATGGATAAGGTATTACCATATTGCATAATTAAATGAAAATAAATTAAGAATAACATGGATTAAAATGTTACCATTGCATGTCTAGGCTGCTCCACATCAGAAGGTGCTTGTGCAGGTGCTTCCTCCATAGATGTTGCTGCCACCGCGATCTCAGACATATCTGGTTCCATATATGTCCCATCTTGCATGACAGATGAATGTCTAGGTGGATCACCAGGCCTCATGAATGGATGTGAAATTATGTAGAACCACTCCATGTAGTCATGTGCACATTGTCCAGGCACAACACAAATCGGGCCCACTGGTGCAAGGTAGTCAGAGAAATGAATCCATCTATCGTCAATGTCTTTGAAGCATAGTCTTAGACCCGCACAATGTGGAGGAATCATCTGAACATATCCAAATTGTCGCACCATCCTCTCTGGTCAATGTATGACAATAATGGGACCCCATCGGATATGTCCAGAAAAGCATGAAATGAGGTCAAACTCCCGAATTGCACGGTGGTCACCATAAGGCATCCAACAAACATCAGCAGTCTTCAATCGATCTAAACGCTTGTGATACGTCGATGCAAGTAATGCCTTCGTAGAGGCCTTTGTAGATGTCCAGCGGCAGACACGTGGTGACTTTTCATCATAGTCTGATTTCGTAAAAGCCTCAGGAATAGATGGAAAATTCTCATAAATCCAAACACTACACAAATTTGATAAGAACAAAAAAAATTACACATGAACATACTAAAAAATTATTAAAAACAACAATTAAATAACAATCATTAATAATTACCTGTAATAGTGTGATATATCCAGCAAGTTATTTGTCGCTGCTCTTGCAAGCATCATTCAAATTATCGTACATGTGCATTAAGGCAGCATCTCCCCATGCGTAGCTTCCATTCTGACTGAGGTCTCGAAAGGCGTCTAAGAACACAACATGCGCGTGTGTTGCACTCTTGTTAGCAAAAATAGTGCAACCTAACAAGTGCAACTAATAAGCTCGAGTTGCTACAGTCCAGCGTTCAGTCTCATTTACTATGATAAATCTCTTGTAGCCACGATAGGCGTACGTATGCCCCATGACACTGCACTGCCTCAGCTCTAGCTTCATCTCCAGTGACTTTAAGTAACTCCACTAACAGCAATACCGCTTCGTCGACATGAAGAGTGTTGAAGCTGTGGAATGCTCCTATGATGGACAGATGAAGCAAAGAGGCCACATCATCGAGGGTGATGGTGACCTCTCCTACTAGAAGATGGAAACTGCTCGTTTTCTTATGCCAACTTTCGACAAAAGCGAATATAAGTCCTCGATCGCCAGTGTCCAATGAGCATGCAACCAAAGAACGTAATCCTGTGGTAGAGACCAACCCTTCAATCTCAGCAACAGGCCTCCCGAATTTTTGAACCTTTCTTCCATGGGAGGATAACTTCAATTCAGGACGTTCCTAAAAAAAATTAAATAATTTTAACAATTTTAACGATAATAACAAATACTTGTTGAAATATTATTTATTAAAAACTATAAATACATCTTCATTCCAAATAATGATTGCAACATGATCAGCATAGGTAGTCAACACTGATGTGTCACAAGGCCCGCCTGGAAAACCCTCGACATCATTAACAGCTTCTTCAACATGTTGGAATACCTCTTCAGCTGCATCATCCACGTGAGGAGCATCCTCAACAACAGCGGCAACTTCCCGTTGCCTACGTGCGGATGCTGTGGGTCTTCGCTGTTGGGGAACATCATCTTAATCACAATTATCCTCTCTCCCCAGGGCTCTTCCTATAACTCAGCTTAAGGCACGCCCTAAACCTTTAGTTCTAACCACAATCTACAAATTTCCTCATACAAATTTTTTTTTTTGTCAAAATTCAAACAATACTTAAATCAATTACAATACAATCATTCCTAAATAAAAAAAAAATATTTTATACTTAAAAGAAAAAGAAATTCATTATATTTACAATTAAAATAAATAACTATTTAAAAACATAATACAAAATAAACTATTTTTTATATATCTAATAAACAATAAATATTTACAAAAATATAATAAAATAATATATTTATATTTCATACAAAAAAACTATTTAAAACAAATACAAAATTAGCATATTTACAATTAAAATAAATAAATATTTCAAAACATAATTCAAAATAAACTATTTTTATTTAAGACGGACGCGTAGGGAGAGAGAAGGAAAGGAAGCGACGACATACGGAATGTGAACAGTAGCGCCTGCATAAGTAGGGTATTTAAAATTTAAGTGAAGGATATTTTTGCCACTTCACTTAAATTGCTAGGTGCACCAACAATAATGCTGGGTGCACCTAGCAACACCCCGATTTCCATTAGTAGAATAAGAAAGCCCATTATTCTATATAGCCACCAAAGCTTGCTGTTACTTTCTACACCCGATAAATATCATCCTGCACCTCAATTTAATTTGACAATTTCAAAAGTTACCCTTCATTCGTATCTTTCATTTGGCCTTACCGGATCATCAAATCCAGAATGTATAAAAAAAATTGTGTGAATTTACGGATTTCTTAATCCATAACAAGAAATTCATTATTCTTGACTAGGGGAAAACAAAACTCTTTACCCAACTGTTTTTTTCATGTTTTTGGTAAATAAAAAAGAAAGATAATAGAAGTTAGTGGGTGATTTTTGAAGGTAGTTATAAGGATAAAATAGTAACTTATGAATGTAGTTATAGGATTAAAATGAGTATAGAAATTGTATACACCAAAACACCCTAAAGTAGTAGTTGAACCTGTGAGAGTGGCAACATCATGACTTGTAAATAGGGGTGGCAGAAACGGATTGATTTTTGGCTCATTTTTTTGGCGGATTAGGTTGAGATTTTCAACCCGCTGTTTTGGCTTGCCAAAAACGGGTTGAGAAAAAAGTAACACGGGTCAACCCACCAACCCATTTTTATTAAAAAATTAATTTAATATTTTATACATATTAATTTTTAATTAGTTTATTTTTTTGTTAAATAAATTATTATTAGCATTTAAGGTAATACATGTAAGAATTAATGTCTCATGTGAGAGACATGTGACTTATGTAGGAACTAATAAGTAAATAATTAACGATTAAGGGCTAAATTGTAATTGGGCTTAATAGGAGAAGTTTCTAGAACTAACTGCTACTTGATGGGAGTAGTGGTTATAAAAGGGGCTTAATACCCACTAGCATGAAATAAGGTCCCCTTCCTGACCAGAAAAGTAAGTGTTCTCTCTCACTCATAGTCATCACGAACGGAGAGAGACAGAAAAAAAAGGCCTAAGGAAGTGAAATCTTATTTCTCTCCTCTTTCAAAGAGATTAAAGTGCACCGGAGAGAAGTTCCTATGGAGAAAGGTACAAGTTTTCCTATGGAGAAAGGTACACATCATTATGTATTGTTGTTTATTGATTGTTTGTGAGAACCATAGGTTTCAAGATCTGTTGTTTCCTATCATTAATAGTCTAGGAAATCCCTTAATAATTTTTTACAATACATTCAAGATTTTAGTAAGTATTTACTATTTAATATTTATAAAATATAAAATTAATTAAAAACAATAAATTCACAATTTTTTATACATTCCTGATTAATTATTCTGGAATACGTATAATATTCCACTATACTAATTTTGGAATTGATTTTAATTATTTCCAAAATGATTGTCCTGGAAAAGTCGATAATTGAATGTAAAACACTTGCTTAATATTGGATTGATCCAGAAAAATAATCCAGAAATGGAATGAGTTCCAGAAAAGCAATTGTGATACAACATTACTAGTTCATAATTTTACAGATATTGATCCACAAGCTAGCCAATCCGAAATTATGACAAAGCACTACATCAAGCTAGAGACTAGGACATTATGATGGTAGCGATGTTGCTATTGCATAACATGTATTTGAGAAAACAAAAGCAAAGTTTTCTCTGTACTAATTTGCTTTAATCGTCTAATTAAAAGTGAACACGAGATACAGTTATTTAGGAAAGTTTCAATTTCTTACTATAACTACATTCATGAATCAGGCGATGCACGATGGTTTGGAAGCATTATGGACTTAGGGTTTCAGAAGGGTGTGAGAACACGGGAATAAAGAAGGGTAATTTGGGACTTACAATTTATCTATACCATTATATAAAAGAGATGCAACATTTAATGCATGTTTGCCCCTCAATTATATATAAGTATATATTTAATGTATTAAGATGCCCATGCAATATTGATTTCAAACGAAAGGCAACTAAATGTATATACGTTAACATGTTAAAATATGCCCTTATTTTATTTTCTAACTCAAGTCAATAATTAGTAACTTTTGTAGTTTTTAATGTCATATATATATATATATATATATATATATATATATATATATATATATCATACTAAACCCAGTAAATGGTTCTTGGGTATGCTTTAGAGTTTCTGCTTTCCTAAGTTAGTTACATCGAGAGGGAAAAATTTTATAATGTTAAAAATGAAAAAATCATTCAATTTTTTCAGAATACGAAAATTTATAGAGAATAATTGGTGAATATTTATACTTTAAAAAATATTATATCATATTTTTAATGTTATCAATTTGTATATAAGTATTGTCTTGCTATCTAATTTTTTTTTTATCCGCCACAGTTTCTGGCTTGGGACATCTTTCTTCTCCCACGTCACTCTATCTGTGTATTAGCTTTTGCAGGTTTAATCCCTGTTCACTCCTACACATCTTTTTATTTTTAATTTTCTTTATTTAATTCAACAGGCATAGCAAAAACTAATTTCATGGGGCCGGGTATGGGTTCGGCACTGCCATTGTCAATGTTTTTTATCTATTTTTTTTGTTGTGAATATTTAATTATATGAATTTACTGCTTAACAATTTTTGCTTAGGTTCTACCGGGATTAACCAATAAATGAGAGGCAAATTGGAGAAAAGGGTGTGGGTTGAACTTTTTTCAAGGCCTTAATTTTGTTGTTGTGAGTATATTTGTCTGCAAAAATACATAGAATTTCATTGTGTAGAGAATGATGCTTTTCTGATGGATCCACGTATATTTTTTAAAATTTGTATATTAAATGATAAAATTGATCGTTGTAGAATGTATGATTGGTTTTTATACTTGACATTTTTCACCCACATGAATCCACGACCTCTTTATTGTTTAATATAAATTGTTTTGTATATATTGATACATGTGTTTTGTATATTAATATAATATATGATAAATTGATGTAATAAAGGCATCTGAACAAATCAAAGTAATTTTCTAAAATTAGAAAACAAAACAAAAACAAATAAAAGCTAAAAGAATATTTTAATCTTATCATCATAATATATAATTATTTTAATCTTCTCATTATAATGTACAAGTTCAGACACTCAATTAAAAAAAATAAAGACCTAATGAAAAAATATTTCAAGGAGATGTAGAAATTTAACCTAAATATAACGACATACTTTATACTTGAATTTGGCTCCCATGGAGGTTGGAGCTTTAATGGGCGCGTTGTCTCTTTGGACATTTCCAGCATTAATGAGTATCTGACCACATTTCAGTGATCACTTTTCATTCGGCTTAAATCAAGTTATTGCACGTTCCACAGGATGCGCGCCATTATAAAGTTTGCTATAATACTATGTGATTGTGTTTTTCAATCAACGTATTTTTAGGTTCAAAATGTATATTTAACCTTGTGATAGTTGATATATTCGGATGTCCCAAAAGTTTCAACAGTAAGTAATGCAATCCATTGTGTTTGTTGCATTAAACGTTTGTTCTTTACTGTTTCTTTTTTCAGGGAAGATTCACCGGTAAAAGGGTTATGTTTTGTATTGTGTGTAAAATAAGAAATATACAATACATTAAAAATACAGTGAACAATAAAATATTTAGTTGGTTCAAAAAAATATGCTTAGTAAATTACCTTTAAAATAGTATTTTTATTATTATTTGAAAGAATTAGATTATGAAAATTATTTTAAAATAGAAATTTTCAAATATATATTAATGCATTGGCAAATTTTAAAAATATAAGGATTAGTTTTAAAAATAACAATATTTTTGCTAAATGCAAGGACTAAAATTAATATATATATATATATATATATATATATATATATATATATATATTAATTCAATATATATAACTCTTAGCTAATTTAATTTAATTTTCAATTTATAGATTATTTTTACTTTGGGCAGACATACATAACTAAATCCTAACTGGATCCTAAGAATAGGCTTGAGTCCTGCATTGCTCCTATAACATGTCTTGAGAGCACTCTAACATTCACAACAGATGATTAAAATTTATGAAGAACACAAGGATTCTCACCACATATCCAAAGGTCATACATTCAAGCTCAAATCTCAACTTTTCAAGAGTACCATTTCATGGATAAAATAGAATTCAACAATAATCATAGTCCATTACCAATTTTAACAAAAAAAAACATAAAAGACTAGATAAATGTGTAAAAGAAAGAATATATTGATAAAGATATTTTTTCCAAAATCAAAACAGCTATTAGGTTGAAAAAAATAAAAGATTCCTAACTAGCCAACTTTAATATCATTTGGGTATAATATTTTTTCTAATTTACCAATTGAGAATCATTTTTGAATTATTACTCATTTTTTAGTAAGTTGTAAGAAGTGTTACTACTTATATGCTGAAATTCGTAACATCCATGACTTTACAATTTTAGTTAATTACCTTAAAGTCGTAAAATTTTATTTGTATATTTATGATTTTGAAGTCGTAAATATATTTTTTTACATTTACATCTTTGAAATCATAAATGTCATTTTTTTACGTTAAATTTTTTTAAAAAAAGTTGAAAATGTTTTTTTAAGTTCATTTTTTTAAAATTGTAAATAATTTTTATTTAATTATTATTAATAGATAATTTTATTTTACTTTTTTTTATTTAATATTTTGTATATATTTTTTACATGGTTTTATTTTATATTTTATATAATTTTTTATATTTTTTATTTAATATATTTTTTATTTAACATATTTTTTATATTGAATATTTTATATTTTTTTTACTAATATTAAGGAATTTTATTTGTTTTGTAAATGAAAAAAAATAATACAAAATATTTAAATTTAAAAAGACTAAAGAGAAACATAAAAGGACAACATAATGCATTAATATAAGTTGACTAAAATTTAACTAAAAATATTAAAATATTTTTTTATTAATATTATCTTATAATTTATTAAATAATGTTAATTTTATTATATAAATAAATTTAATATTAACAATAGATAATAATTTAGTAATAAAAGTTGTTGTTTAAATAAAAAAACAACATAATACATTAATATAAAATGAACAATACAAATTAAAAAAATATATAAAAAGTAGAAATAATATTTGTCGTTACTAAATTAATGTATTATGTTTCTCTTTAATTTGTAATATTCATTTTTAAATGTATTGTATTATTTTTCATTATTTGATTTAAGTATTTTGCATTATTTTTTTCATTAACAAAATAAATCAAATTCCTGAACATTAGTAAAAATATAAAATCTTAAATATAAAAAATATATTAAATAAAATAATATTCAAAAAATATATAAAATACTAAATAAAACCATATAAAAATATATACAAAATATTAAATATAACTAAAAAATAAAAAAAAATTATTTGCAATTTGTTTAAAAATTAACTTAAAAAATACTTACAATTTTAAAAAATAACATAAAAAAGTAAAAAAAAAAAAAAACATTTACAACTTCAAATGTAAAAAAAAAAAAAAAAAAACTTTACCACTTTAGAGTTAAATTTTTTAAAAAAATATATCTAAAGTCGTAAAAAACTTACAACTTCAATTAAAAAAATAAATAAATAATCATAATGAATATTATGACTTCCAACACAGAGATCATAATAGGTGTTACAATTTATCCCAAAATGGATAATGATTCAAAAACAATCCTAATTAATAAATTAAAAAAAAAATACACTCAAACGATATTAAAGTCTAAATAGTCTTACCTCTAAAGTACTCTTTAAATTAAGATCTTAAAAAAAGAAGAGAAAGCTAGACACGTTGAGTTAAAGGAGCTTCCCTTAACCCACCGACTCAAAGTACAAGAGTACAAAATAACCAAAGGCCAAACCCTAACTTAGATTCTTGAATTCAAAATCTTCCTTTGGCCCCAACTCATGGAAGAGATATTCATTATGATAGTCTCCACAAGCTAATTAAGGGGAGAGGAAGAGTAACCCATTTGTGAGGAGGAGTGAGAATTAACCTCAAAAAAGAGGAGAGGAAGTGAAAAGATGTGAAGAGAAAACTTATAAAGATTTTTTTTTTCTGAGTGTCCTTGAAAAAAGAAAAGATTCTAGGAGTTTGGGAATTTCTCTTCTAACCCCTCAACAACACCTTCCAGTCTACTAGCAACTCACCCTGGCCAATACCTCTAAATTCCACTCAAGGCCCAAATACATAAGCCTAAAACATACAAACAACAATATAACAATGAAATGTCAACATTAATTATTATTTTAGACTAACATAAAATAAATTTATTTTTTCTTTTTAATTTAATTAAAAATACTTAAAACTTGCATTCAAGAAAAATAGAAGGTATTACATCAATAATAATCACCAAGTACTAACAAAGGTCGATCCAGTTAATATTAATTAGATTCATATCCCACAAGAACGTAATTTTGAATCTCGATGTGAGAATTTTGTTGATGAACGAATTATAAATACCTCAATAAGCATTCAATTAAGTCTTGAGACATACTTTAACCCTAATAAACCCCATACTACCAAACAAAATAATAGCTACTAAGAGAGTCGCATCTTTAAATTCTGGTGCCTAAATACAACTAGCTAGAATGCCCCTCCGCTTCAACTATTTCCACTGGCATATTTACTCTAATAACCTTGCACTTTTGAAAATGATATTAGAGTTTCCAAAATAAAGAGGAGGACAGGTTTGTATCTTTCACACGCATCTTTAATATTTTAAAAATTAAAAATATATTTAAATCTTTAATTAATCAAATAATTTGATTCATATGTGTGTTTCTCATTGTGTGACGAAAATATCCCATCATGCCATCAAAGACTTGCTTTTGGAGTATTGCTCTCTAGTGGACAAAATTCTCTTGCGACATAAATGGCTTGCTGGCTTTTGGCTGGCCTGCTTTGAAAATTTAAAACTGAAAAGGAAAATCAAGCTAGGCATAGTGTCATCTCAACATACGACAAGGTTGGAATTTCCCATTTTCCACTCAAGCCCACCCTCTCCATCTTCACCCCTTTACATATTTTGATTTGACAAATCGTAGGTTCATCGGTTAAAGAAAAATACAAAGAAAAATATTTCTTAAACAATTTTATAGTTTGAGAGAAAAAAAAAGACATAAGTAATTGATTTAATTAATGATATAATATAATAAAAAGAAAAAAATATTAATTAAATGTTTAAAAATTTTAATTGTCAAAATATAATCACTCGTGAAAATACACATAAATGATATTTTAAACTTTAAAGGGTGTGAGTCCCACTTGCAAATCAGATACGCAAATATATATAATGGGAGTTTGGTGGCAATTTTTCCCATCTGGTATAGTTTTAGAAACTATTTTTCCAGATGGGGTTGTTTTTAAATTATTTTCAAGAGGGGACACTTTTTTACGTAAACTGCATGGACTTACAAAGCAAACCGCCATTGCTAATGGCGAGTTCACTGCGAGAAGCCAGGTGACAGGTAAACCGCCACCTCCGCTGGCGAGTTCATCTCAGGTGGAACTCGCCACCACTACTGGCGAGTCAGCCAGTGGTTTCACAAACCGCTGGTTTGATTGGCGACTCACAAGTGGCAGGCTGCAGGCTAGGTTTCAGTGGTAGGGGGCTGCTTTTCAGTGTTAGGGGGACTGCTTTTTTAGAGAAATGGGAGTTGCAATTGTCATTGGCGAGTTGAGTGCAAGTTGTAACTCCCATTGGCGATTTAGGGCAGAAAAAATAGTCATCTGGATTGGCGATTTTGTGCTTATATATACGAAAACTTCTTTCAGTTGTGTGCTCACAATCACACTTAGCATTTTTAGCTGTGTTCTTGAAATCACAAGTAGCTTTGAGACGAAGAATTCTTTCAGCTGTGTGTGCTCACAATCAGTGGCTTTGAGTTTTGAATACACAAGTAGCTTTGAGTTTTCTGAGTGTTTAGGGATTTATCCGCATAAAGTTTTAAATTTGTTTGCTTGAACTTAAATATTTGAATCAGGTTTGTAATTTTGAAATTAATAATTTGTGTTATATTTTTTTTTAACTAAATTTTTATAGCAGTTAGAAGGTATAGTTTTTATTAATTCTTTAATTAAATTAGTTTTATATTTTTATTTCATAATTTCCTGTAAAATAATTTGTATTATAATTTTTTTGAAGTAATTTTTTGTAGCAGTTTGACTATATAGTTTTTATGAAATTTTTAATTAAATTAGTTTTATATTTTATATGATTGTTTGTGTGTATAAAATAGAAGAAATTTGTCATCAAATTTTTAATTGGTTTGAAATTTGGTTCTTGAGGATTAAATTTGTGACTGAGGTTCATAAATTTCAGTCAAATAAATTATATTATAAAATATTTTTGAAGTAATTTTTTAGACCAGTTTGAATTTATAGTTGTTAATAATTTTTTAATTAAATTAGTTTTATATTTTATATGCTTGTTTGTGTGTATAAAATAGAAGAAATATGTGATGATATTTATTTAAAGAAAATATTTTAGTCCCGAAAAAATTTGGTAAATATGAATTTTTTAGTATATTTTTAATTAGATTAGGTTGGTGTTGATAGTTTGTTAGTGTGTTAAAAATTAATGAAGCATGTATTGTCAAAAAGTGTGTGAAAGTAAAAAAATTTGTAACATCATAATTATTTTAAGTATTTTGAGTGTGGAAATTTATTTTGATATAAAGTTATATTAATTTTTTAATTAGATAAGGTTGATGTTCATGATTTGTTGGTGTGTCTTAAAAATTTATTTGCATTCAACATGAACGGTATTTAAAATTTAATTTTTTTCCCATTATATTTATTTGAAGTATGTATGTTGAAGTTATTATTGTGAAAATTAATTATTTATAAATAATACTAACTTTGTTTATGGTTTATTTGGGCTTTAAAGTTACTACCTTGGAATCGTATTTTTTTTTGAAGTGTTTACCATCCAAAATATTTCAAGTTAATAAATTTTTTATAGAAGAAAGTTTTAATGTCAAATTGTGTTGAAGAAAATTTTTGTGATTACATTTTACTATTTTGAATTTATTATGATTAATTAATTAAAATATTGTTTTTGTAGGTACACGATGAATTCAGTTATAATAGTGTTGTATTTCAATGGAAGGGTATATGAAGATAATGATGGTGTAATATTTGAAGGCAGTAAAAAAGCGAGTCAGATTAAATGTGGAATTAGTTTCAATGCTTTGAAGAAAAAAATTGGAGACAAGATAAAATTACAAAATAATGAAATTATTTCTGCTATCAGTTGCAGATTTTTAGTGTCAGGAAAATATATTGCCTTGCAAATTTGTGATGACGAAGACGTTGAAACGATGCTGGAAAGTTTTAAACAACAACAAGAAATGTTAGTTCTAGAATTGCACATAGAAAAGGATGTGGTTGGTGGTTCAATGTTTCATTCTACAAATTTGGTTACATCATGTGGAAATTATTTATCTAATGATGACACACAACCGCCAACAAATATGAGCAATTTACATCTTGACGAAGATGATGATGATTATCTTGTGTCTAACTCATACGTTGAAGAGTCTTTAGACGAAGATGACAGTGTTGACAGTATATCTGATACAGAAAATGAAGTCACCGAGATGATTCCACCAGTAAGAATTGTTCACCCAACAGAAGGTATAATTTCCTCTTAAAAAATACTTCACTCAATACATTTATTATATCACGACAATTGTATTTAATGCCAAATAAGTATGATTTGAATTTTTTTTGGACTATAAGGTGTACAAGGAATTCATAATCCATTTTGGAATGATGCTTTGCATTATAATAATATCAACTGGAGTCATCCTGATGAGGAGGACATTTGTGGTTTGGAGATGCCATCCAGTTTTAATGTTGGCCAAGAATTATATGTTGGCATGGAATTTGATAGTAAAGATGCGGTCAAGAAAGCGGTCAAACAATATGTTATGAAGGTGCATCAAAGTTTCAAAGTGGTTGAAAGCAAATGGGACAAGTATGTGGTTTGTTGCTTGAATAAAAATGCAGATTGTCCTTGCCCTTTCTACATGAGGGCAATTCTATCTAAAAAAACTGATTCATGGAAAGTCACTCAATGGGGTGGACCACACACATGTCTCAATATGACCATGACCCAAGATCACGAGAAACTTGATTCAGATTTAATTGCCACTTGTGTAGTAGGTACATATTTTATGTTCATATTATGTTATTGTTTAGCCTTAATTGTCATTTAAATTTTGTTATTCTATTGACAGGCATGATCAGAGAAGATCCATCGATAAAAATTTCATTGATTCAAGAGAGGATTAACAGTCAATTTGCGTACAAGGTGTCGTACAAAAAAGCTTGGTTGGCGAAACAAAAAGTCATTGCTATTGAATATGGCGATTGGGATGAGTCATATGCGAAACTTTCGTCGTGGCTAACACACATGCAAAATCATTCTCCTGGATCGTATTTTCAAATATTACATGACAATTTTATCGTTGGAAATACGGTTAGTCGCGAACACCGCCAATTTCATAGAGTTTTTTGGACTTTTGGCCAATGTAAAGAGGCTTTCAAGTACTGTAAGCCAATCATACAAGTTGACGGCACATATTTGTACGACAAATACCGTGGGACCCTCTTAATGGCCACATCACAAGATGGAAATGATGGTGTCCTTCCTCTAGCATTCGCGGTGGTCGAAGGTGTCCCCTCAGTATGAAGACCTAACAAGACTGACACATCTTGAAGAGTAATTGTAGCCTCTCCGCATCTCAAGTGAAACGTGTGTGTCTCGGGCCTCCATCTTTCAATCAAGGCTGCAATTAATGAAGAATTAATTTTTAGGTACCCTATCTTCATTATCCAATAAAATCCAGATTGGCGAAGCAGAGGAATAATTTCCTCTGGTATTTCTTCTTGTCCTTGATAGATGGGTACAACTCGTCTGATGTGTAGTTTTCTGTCTGGTTCCCCATTCCACACATGTTCGAAAACATGTTTAGGTTGCAGCCATAAAACGTCTTCATCTATTGGACCAGACTTAATGTGTATACTACATGAAAATGACGACGAAGATGTCATTGATACTATAAAGTAAAATATAATACAAAAAATTGACAACAAAAATTTTACATTAAAAAAATTAACTACATTTAAAAAAAAATCAATTAAATATACATACCACATAATTAAAATTTGAATAAATAACAAAATACATCAATTTGAACAAATAACAAAATTAAAAATAACAATACGTACACAAATTTAAATAAATGTTCTAAAATACTCTACAAATAAAAAAATTACAAATTTAATAGCTACACAAATTTAAATAAATATTCTAAAATACTCTACAAATAAAAAAATTACAAACTTAATAGCTACACAAATTAAAATAAATGACCAAATTAAAATACATAAATTTGTTACACGTACAAAAATTTAACACAAAAAAACTTAAAATACTACCTAAAATACTCTACAAATAAAAAAATTAAAAATTACATACCTACACAAACTTAAGTAAATTACCAAATTAAAATACATAACAAAATTAAAAATTTAAACACGTACATAAATTTTACACAAATAAACTTAAAATATTACCTAAAATAGTCTACAAATAACAAAATTACAAATTAAATAACTACAAAAATTTAAATAAATGACGAAATTAAAATACATAACAAAATTAAAAATTTAAACACGTACATAAATTGTACACAAATAAACTTAAAATACTACCTAAAATAGTCTACAAATAACAAAATTAAAAATTAAATAGCTACAAAAATTCAAATAAATAACCAAATTAAAATACATAATAAAATTAAAAATTGTTACACGTACATAAATTTTACACAAAAAAACTTAAAATACTACCTAGAATACTTTACAAATAACAAAATTAAAAATTAACATAGCAACATAAATTTAAATAAATGACCAAATTAAAATACGTACATAATAAAATTATAAAATAAAACACGTACATAAATTTAACACAACCAAACTTAATTTACTAACTAAAATACTCTATACAAAACAAAATTAAATATTAAAATACCTACATAAATTTAATTAAATGACCATATTTTTTTTACAATTATTAAAATTTAAATTAAATAACAAATATAATACACAAAAAAATGGTATTAAATCAAAAAAATTTCATGGAATAAAAAATTTAAACAGTGTGTGTGTGTGTGTATATATATATATATATATATATATATATATATATATATATCATATATTTCAATAAAAACTATAAATAAATCAATTAAATAATATTCACATTCTAACTAAACCTAAAATACCATATATAAAATACAAATAATATGATACAATCCTAATAAATCTAAACCAAATAATAATAACATAACAACTAAAATTAACATACAAATAATTTTATCACAAATAATAACATACAAATTTAAAAAATCTTAACAAAATCATATTAATAAATCAACTACAACTAACGTACAAATCATAATATACCAACTCAAATTTGTAACATATACATCTAACACAAATAATATTAATATTTCAATGTACTACTTAAAATTTCAAAATTCCATCTAACATCAACAAACGTAGCATATGTATATATAAAACAATTAATACCATGGTAATTTACAAAATTTAAACAAAATAATATTATCAATTTAACTATAACTAACCTAACATATATCTATATATATAACACAACTAATAACATATATTGTATAAAACCTAACTTAAATAATATTTACCTATCAACTAAAGTTATCAAGTTAAGAACCACTTACCAAACACAGAAATCACGTAATAGGAACCACGTACAAGGAGTGAAACCACTTCAAGAATAAAGCACAGCCCTACAAACATAAACAAAATATTTACCATTCATATATATATATATATATATATATATATATATATATATATATATATATATATATATATATATATATATATATATATATATAACTATGCATATATATATGGCGGTAACATCGTGCGCATATATGTATGTGTGTGTCAGGATACCGGAGAGGTGTGGGGGGGGGGGGCGCGTGAGGAACAATCGAGGGGTGGGGGGGAGGGGGGGGCG
>NC_016088.4:9095065-9100901 GCF_000004515.6 Glycine max | reverse complement strand
GATACTTATGAGAAGAATAAAGCAATGGAAGGAAGAAGGAAGCGCAGGTGCACTCTCTCGGGAGCTTCCTCTTTTATAATGGAAGGAGACCAAAAATTTGAATCAAGCAAACCGCCAGCCATGCTGACGATTCCAGTCAAAACGCAAACTGCCATTCATATTGGCGATTTGCTCTGCAACCCATTGACACGACTTCACGAAGCTCAGCCACCTGAGCTGCTGCGTTCCAAGGCCTGCAACCCTCAGTCCATGGAACTCGCCAGTTTGACTGGCGGTTCCCAAAGCGCTGCGCATGTCACCATTCCAAGTGGCGATTTGGTCACTGCATGCATGTATCGCCAGTGTCAATGGCGATTTGCTCAAGGACACCAAACTCGTCACTGGTTCTGGCAGTTTGGGTCCTGCATGCATGCTTTTCACGTAAAAAAGTGTCTCCTGCCGGAAATAATTTCAAAACAACCCCATCTGGGAAAATAGTTTCTAAAACTATCCCAGATGAAAAAATTTGCCGAGTTTGGTTGTATAATATATATATATATATATATAACCGTATTGAATACAAATAACATATGATTGTCTTTGTTTTATGTTTCTATATATGCTTCCTTGTGATTATATTGCTAGGTTAAAGAATCTCATAATCTTATCTTAAATGACGTTAGTTTTATTTGTAATCTGATTTCGGACAAGCACAAGCATCCTAACAACGACAGAATCATATCATAGTTTCGAAGGCTCGAAAGCTAGAAAACTCGAAAGCAATCCAATGACCAAATTAAATCATGAAACAACCATGCCATAAGAAAGTGACACAGATTATAACATGATTGCCTTGAAATTTTCAATTCAAGGTGGCCAACAATTTTACAATCTTCTGAGCAAGTGCCATTATTTCTTTAATTGGGTGTGACAAAAGTTATTAATTTGTTTGGTAAGAATGGTAACGAACATCGTAATTGGCCTGTTTTTACAATGGTGGAAAATATGTTGCACATCGTAATTGCTTGTCAACATATACTTCTAGCAAAAACTTTGAGTTATAATAATATATAACATTACTAGCAAAAAAGCCTGTGGCTATGCACGGTGAAGAAAAATCAAACAGAAAGAGAGAGGATGAGAAAAGTGAGTGGGTCCGTATAACACCAACAATCAACCCGTCGGTGGTAAAAATGGAGGCTGGAGAGATTTTATATATACAGGGATGAGTTATAAGTAATAGCTTGGACTAGTATCAATTGTTGTTGAGAAATATGGAGCTAGCACTCTTAGTTAATTGCTAATCAACAAACTTGTATTTATGTTAATTTTACACATCTCCTACGAGTCTAATTCTGACTTCTGAGTATGCAAAAAAATCAAGAGTGCAAAGTGAAAAACTTTGTGAGATGAGAAAACAAAAATGGTGGGAGGTTCCCACCCAATTATCTTGCCAAAAAGAAACCTAAGTCATGTAGAAACCAAGGTCATTATGCACACATGAAGAAAGTGGTCTCCACAATAGATCGATCTTCACGTGTAAGATCTAAGTTGATATAGATGCAACATAGCAACTAACCTCCACAATATTTGTTTATTTATTTAACTTAATTATAATTGGGAAACTCCACAGTGTTTATGATAAAGAACATACACTCAAATTTAATCTTCTTAAATCATTAATATTATAAATAAATTATATATTAACAAAAGATTTAGTCAATAAATTTTTTTATGGATATAAGTTTTAATTGACAAAATGTAAATATTATATATCCACATTAATATTTTTGTGTTACAATTTTATTATTAGTATTTTTTTGTTACTATTATATTATTAATATATAAAATCTCAATGTCTACAATAGGTTAAATTTTTATAAACACATTAAATTCATATTAATGAAAACAAGTCTAACGATAAATAGTTAAATCCCCTCATTTTACTAAAATTATATGCAACTAGACTAAGTGTATCTGGGGTGCAAGGGCTTAGCACCGCACCACAATACAGTACATGGGTGATATTGTAATTTGAATTGTAGTCTATAAATACATGATGTAATCCTATCTTCCCGTTAACAATAGAAACATAGTTACTCTATTTCCAAGGACATAAATGTTGAAAACTGATAATTTGGCAATCTCACAGGGAAGAAGAAGAAATAAAGAAAGAGAGTTTTTCTTGTACAGATTCAAAGAAATAAGATCACTATTCTCATACTCAATTTTTCTATTTTTTACACAGTACTACATCAAGTTATATATGGTTATTCTTCTAATTCTGTTATAACTACCACTAACTAACATACAAGTGATAGAACTAACTAACTAATCATCTGAATTATCTTTTTATCTAACACTCTTCCTTAATTCAGATTTCATTTGAGCTTCTAAGTCCTATCTTTCTCCTCAGATCTTCAAACCTCTCCTTCTTCAAAGGTTTTGTTAAAATGTCTGCAAGTTGATCTGCAGATCTGCAAAAATCCAACCTCAATCTTCCATTGTACACTTGATCTCTTAAGTAGTAAAATCTAGTCTCAATGTTCTTGCTCCTTCCATGGGCAACAGGATTCTTTGCAAGGCTTATAGCATACTTGTTATCTATCATCAACAGCATTCCATTCTCAGATTTACCTTCAACTCATTCAGCAAAGCTTCTAACCATATTGCTTGACAAGCACTCATGCTGGCAGCTATGTATTCAGCCTCACATGACGATAAGGCCACCACAGATTGCTTCTTTGAACACCAACTGATAGCTGCATTTCCTAGCTGAAACAAATACCATGTGGTACTCTTTCTATCAGTTTTATCCCCACACCAATCAGCATCTAAAAAACCAATCATCTCACAGGAATTGCTACTCAAGTTTGTAGGAAACAGCAAACCAAAACCAATAGTCCCTTTCAAGTACCTCAATAGCCTTTTCACTGCATTCAAATGACCTTGTTGTGGTGCTTTCAAAAATCTACTCACCAAGCCAACTCCATATGCTACATCTGGTCTGGTATTGCATATATACCTCAAGGAGCCAACCATTTGTCTGAACATAGTCTTATCCACCAATTTTTCAAGCCCAGATTGATCCAGCACAGCACTAGTTTCAACAGGAGTTGAAAATGAGTTGTAGTCCAGCATATGAAACCTCTTTAGGACATCAATTGTGTATTTGCTTTGGTGCATAAAAATTCCAGCCTTTGCCCTCTTGAACTCTATGCCCAGAAAATATGATAATTCTCCAAGATCTGACATTTCGAACTCAGACTTCATCTCTTGCTTGAATGTCGAGATAGCACTGCAATCCTTTCCTGTTATCAGTAAATCATCCATATATAAACACATTATGAGGATATCTGAAAGACTTTCTCCTTTAACATACACACCATATTCAATAGTGCATCTCATGAATCCAATTTGCAAGAGAAAGGTGTCTATTTTCTTGTTCCAAGCTCTGGGAGCCTGTTTCAGACCATACAAGGCCTTATGAAGCTTGTACACCTCTGTTTCTCTACCTTTCATCACAAACCCTGGTGGTTGAGTGACAAAAACTTCTTCTTCTAGTGAGCCATTAAGAAATGCAGATTTTACATCCATTTGGTGTATTTCCCAGCAATTGTAGCTAGCCATTGCTATTACAAGTCTCACTGTTTCCAACCTAGCAACAGGGGCAAATAGTTCATCATAATCCAGACCTTGCTTCTGCAGAAATCCCTTTGCAACCAGTCTGGCTTTGAACTTTGTTACTTCTCCTCTAGAATTCAACTTAGTTTTGTAGACCCATTTTACTGCTATGGCTTTCTTTCCTGTTGGTAGCTCTGTGAGACTCCATGTCTTGTCTCTCTCAATAGACCTTAGCTCTTCTTCCATTGCTTCAACCCAATGTGAGTGCTTCAAAGCTTCTTCCACACCAATAGGTTCCATCTCAGCAAGTAAGGCCATATGGACAAAGTCACCATCAGTTGTAATCGAGGAATCTGGGAATATCTGATAGTCATCCAGCCTTGCTGGGGCTTGTCTATTTCTCTGAGGTCTTGTTGATACTGCTTCATCATGAACAACATTGTCTTTTGTTCCTACATCAGTGTTTAGACCTTCAATTCTGGTTCTCAATTAAGATGTGCCCTGCTTATCACTCCAATTCCAGGATTGACCCTCATCGAACTTCAAATCTCTACTCAACACTAGTTTCTGAGTTTGAGGATTAAAAACCCTGTATGCACCAGTAGAATGGTAGCCGAGAAATATGAGTTTCTCACTCTTGTCATCCAATTTTCTCCTTATTGCGTCTGGAACGTGCTTATAGCAGATAGACCCAAAGATTCTGAGATGGCTCACACTTGGTCTAGTGCCTGACCAGACTTCTTCTGGTGTCTTGTCTTCCAATCTCTTTATTGGACATCTATTCAGCAGATACACAGATGTTGAAACAGCCTCAGCCCAGAATTTCTTTGGCAGGTTCTTTGTCTTTAGCATGCCCCTTGCCATGTTGAGGATAGTTCTATTCTCCCTTTCTGCTATGCCATTGTGTTGTGGAGTGTAGGGAGCTATAACCTCATGTTCAATCCCCTCCTTAGTGCAATAGGATTTAAATTCATTTGACATGTATTCTCCTCCACCATATATCTTAACACTTTCAATTTGGACTCACACTGTTTTTCGACCAGAGTTTTCCAAATCTGAAAAGTGTCAAACACATCACTCTTCTTCTTAATAGGATAAACCCACACCTTTCTAGTGAGATCATCAATAAAGGTTACAAGAAACTTGTTTCCACCAAGAGACTCCTCCTCAAAAGGACCATACACATCAGTATACACAACTTCAAGTGGTTTAACAGTTTTTGTAGGTATGCTTGAAACAAAAGAATTTCTAGCTTGCTTGCCTATTAGGCATTCATCACATAGCTTCTCAGGAACTCTAATGTTTGGTAGGCCTGTTACTAAACCTTTTCTATTTAGTAGCTCTAAGCTTTTGAAATTTAGATGGCCATACCTCTTGTGCCATAGCCAAGTTTCAATTTCTGTGGTGGACTACATACACTTCTGATCACTAATCTGAATTTCAATTCTAAATGTTCTGTTGGCCGAGAGTGGAGCTTTTAGGACACTCTTCTTGTCTTTATCAAAAACTTTCAGCATGTTGTCCTTCATCTCCATTGTATAACCCTTTTCAAGCAATTGTCCAAGGCTGAGTAAATTGCTTTTCATCTTGGGAACATACAAGACATTTGAGATGCAGGCTTTCTTTCCATCTTTTCTTTGAATCATCACGCTCCCTATCCCTTCTGCTGTGATCTGTGAATTTCATTGTGCTTTTGGAAGTCTCATCAAGTGTTGTGAATCACTCTCTTCTCCCTGACATATGGTTTGAGCAACCAGTGTCTAGGTACCAGAAATTAGCACACTGAAGATCATTTTTGGTGGTAACCATCAGCAGATAATGATCATCTTCTGTATTCTCCTCTTGTGCCAACCTTGCTTCTTCACCTTTCACATGAGAGCCTTTACTGAATCTACAATCAGCTGCAAAATGGCCAAAGTTCCTGCAGTTGTAACACTGCACCTTCTTCTTGTCGACCCATTTCTTTTTCCCTGAGAATTGGCTTCTTGGATTTGACACAACTTTCTGTGAAGATGATCCAGAATCACCACATTTGGAATCTTCAGTCTTTCTCCACTTCTCATCACACCACTTTCCTTTGTTCTTTTTGGATTTGTCTCATTGCTTGTCAAACTTTATGCCTGTTTGAGCTTGTAAGGCTTGATCATTGTGCTTCTCAGGATTCCTTTCTCTTAATCTCTGCTCATGCGCTTCAAGTGAACTTTGTAGTTCTTCAAGCTTGAAAGATGTACTG
>NC_016088.4:9093758-9094965 GCF_000004515.6 Glycine max | reverse complement strand
ATCTCCTTCGATTGCTTCAGTCCCAGGTCCCTCCTTTCACGGGTTGATTCACATAGAAACAGACCCTTCAACCTTGCTCTGATACCACTGTTGAAAACTGATAATTTGGCAATCTCACAAGGAAGAAGAAGAAGTAAAGAAAGAGAGCTTTTCTTGTACAGATTCAAAGAAATCAGATCACCATTCTCATACTCAGTTTTTCTATTTTTTACACAGTACTACAGCAAGTTATATATGGTTATTCTTCTAATTCTGTTATAACTACCACTAACTAACATACAAGTGATAGAACTAACTAACTAATCATCTGAATTATCTTTTTATCTAACAATAAACACATTGTTGAACCTCGTTAAATTTTTCTCTATGTGTGTGTGCATGATTACTCTATTTATTTAGAATTTGGTTGTTATTTTTAACAATTGGTATGATATGGTGCTTAACCTCAGTGCAAATTTAAAAGTGGGAAAGTTTGATGAAATTCCAATTTCATATTGTAGCAGAAGATGGTTAAGGATTTGTTGTTACAACAAGGTTCTCTAAAGGCATTGCACGCTATTAAACCTACTGGAATGGATGATCTACATTGGGAGGAGTTGAAGGAGAGAGTTGGAATGACCATATGTTTATGATTGGCATACGAGGTTTTGTACCATGTTATGGACCCAACGCCTCAGGGGGGAGGTATGGACGAAATTTGAGAGTTAATATATGCCCAAGTCCTTGACTAACAAGTTGTTTATGAAGTAGAAGCTATATGAGCTGAAGATGTAGGAGGGTTTTGATTTGCAATAACATGTCAATCTCTTTGATTAGATTATCAGTGATTTACTAAAGCTTGATGTGAAATTGATGACGAGGATAAAGCAATAATTATGTTGTGTTCTTTTCCTAATTCCTATGAGCACTTGGTGACCACCCTAACATATGGGAAAGACACCATCAGTTTGGAGGAGATCACAATTACACTTATGTCTCACTATCTGCGAAAAAAAAATGCAGGGGAATGTTCTCAAGGTGAAGTCAGTTCTGTAAGTGAAGGAGAATCAGGAATGTGGGAGGACACAAGGCAAGGGGGGTTCTGGGAGAAAACTATAAGCAATAGAACAGTGTAGTGTTCTAGGTGCAAACAACATGGGCATTATAAGAAGTATTGTCCAAACAAGAAACAACTTAGTGAAGGGTCATTTCATTCTGCGAATGTGGC
>NC_016088.4:8978642-9093658 GCF_000004515.6 Glycine max | reverse complement strand
CTGTATGCAATATTTACAAACTATTGTGGAACACAATTGTGGGTGGAGTTGCATCCTTTGAGTCTGAAGATGATGCCACAAAATTATGGCTCGTGTGTCTAGGTCATCTTATTAAGCATAAATGAAAAAGCTTCATAAGAGATGTCTCTGGGAGGGAGTTAGAAGGATGATAAATCATCAAGGAAATTTTTGTCAATAAATCACAAGCAAATTACCCAAGTGAATTTAACTGTGTATATTAACCCAAAACCTTAATATGCTTTGTTTGAAAATTTTTCTCAATTATATATTGCTCAATTTATTTATTCTTATTTAATGTGAGACTTACTCCAATAATTTCTATCCAACAAAAACATAAAAAAAGAAAAGAAAATCATGCCTGGAGATCAGTAAGAAATTTTGATTTTAAGTATGTCAAACAACAAACTTTATAATTATAATTCATAACGTCAAAAAAATAATTTGTATTTTTTACGGTTAAATTTGTTGCATCAAAGTTTAGTATGAGCATAGATTAGTTCCTTTTTTCAAATATATATATATATATATATATATATATATATATATATATATATATATTATTTTCTAAAAAAACTTAAAGAAAATATAATGATTTCATATGTAAAAGACAACGCATCCCAATAAACAATGTGTAAATTATTAAAAAAATTCACTACTTGCATTTGTTAATGTCTTATGGTCAATTAGTTTTATTTAATTTTTTGGATTTTCGTTAACTCACGTGTCCTACACTTTAGACTAGATTTTCAAAGGCATTATATGGGATAAAACAAAGGTTAGGATTATGGGTTTTATTTAGTGAATTAGGTTGCTATAGACAAAATGGCGGCGGGCATTCCTTTCTCATTTCTTTAACATGCATAAAAAGTTATAAAGTATTTCGTGCACTGTATAAATTTATATGCATATATAAAATATTAAAAATATATTTTAAAAATTATTTATCAATGATAAAAATATAAATTTTAATTTAAAAATTATTTTAATAATAGTTTATAAATATTTTTTTATATTTAAAATTGATTAAAAATTAAATGTTGACTAAAATAATTAAATAAAATAATCAAAATTTATTTGATTTAATAAATAATTAAGAAACAGAAAAATATATTGATTTAATTGTTGTCCAATTAAAATATTGATTTAATTTAATAAAAAATGATTAAGATACATGTTGTAAAATGAAAAAGGTTCGTAGTTGCATATAATTTTAGTAAAATGAGGGGATTTAACTATTTATCGTTAGACTTGTTTTCATTAATATGAATTTAATATGTTTATAAAAATTTAACCTATTGTAGACATTGAGATTTTATATATTAATAATATAATAGTAACAAAAAGCCACACTCAAATGAAACATGCATTAATTTTTAGAAGTTATCAGAGTTAGTCTAATGACAGGAAATTTAGATCATTTGTATGAAACCTTAACTTCTTATCTCACTATTATTGTATACACACACAATGTTTAAGCTCTACCAAAAAAAAAAAGCACAATCTTTCGTTTGTTTGAAAACTTTCTGAAAGAGAAGAGAAAAGAAAAAAAAAAAAAACAAGAACTCACGTATGAAAAGAAAAGAAAAAGGTGATTTACGTAATAAAAATTTAAACTATCCTTATTTTTTATAATTTAATATATTATTAGGACTACTTATATATATATTATTTTTATACAACAAAAAAATTAATTTTATTTCCTTTCATTTTCTTTCTTATTAAACAAAATTATTTAAGTATTTCACTCATGTTCTTTCCTTTTTTTATGTAAAAGACCAATTTGATCCTTGGATGTGTAAGGGTATGTTTGTTTTCTCATTGCTTTTGTTGTGGAAGGTGTTTCGAAACAAATTTAACCTCCAATGCAAAATGAATGTAAAAACAAGGACCTTGATCCATGGCAAAATCACTTTTAGCCTCACTAATGCTTTCTCAAATGCACTAAAGGAGTGACATTTTAGTCACCAAAAGAATGTGTAATAAAGGTAACAATTATGTTATGGATATAATTTAATGGTAAATTGATTCTTAAATTTTATAATTTATTATTAAATTAGTCATATAAATATATCTTATTATTAAATTTGTCTTAAAACATTATAACTTAATCATAAAATAATTTTTTAAATTTAACAATAGAATATAATTATCATATTTTTTTATATGATTAAATCAAAATTTTATTTTTTTAAGGACTTAATAATCATCGATTTACACATTCATATTTCAAAATGTTTACTTTTTTTTTTCTTTCTTTCATAAATCACCCGTACCTTTCTCTAAAAAAAACATACCTTATGTTTTTTCTTAAAAAAAAACTTATGTTTATGCATTATTCATCCACTTTTCACGAGAGTACACCTTTTTGAAAAACAAAAAGTAGCCATACTGGGGAAAGTCTCTGAATTGTTATCCTAGTGGTCGTGGACAATTGAAAATGGGAAAGCATGCTTTCCAACAGTAAAAAAAATCAACTCAGCCATCAACATACCAGAAGCAGGGGCCACAGCCATTCCTATATGCCAACGTGCTGCAACTTTTGATTACGGTAGGCTGTTCATTTATTCTTAATTAATTAATATTATTACTTTTTAATTATTAATACTAGCCATTCACTTAACATTTAACCACTGTATTGTATACTTCTAATAATATGCTATGTTGTAACTGCTGAATAAGCCAATACATAGAACACAATAAACCATTGTGTTCAAAGAAATTTTTAGGTATTTATAAAATATGATATATCTGAAAAAATAAGATATTTATCATATACTTTTTTATTATTCTATATATACATTTCTCTTACATTATACCACTTATTTTTAATATTTCTTATTTTCATAGCAGTTCCCATATTTCAACTGAGCTAATTTAAGAGGAATGTATATATTAAGTGGAAAATCTCTATAAAATTGTCTGCTATTTCTTATTAATATTAGTATTAGTCTCCTATTCATAGAACACAATAATTTTTAAAAGTAAAAAATATCTCCTTTTTTTTAGTTTTAGTTTTTTAAAATAAAGTAAACAGACAATTTTAATTCTTACAAATTTCGAGTGCTTACAGTTAGCCTAAAAATAATTCATTTATTTCTTGAGTGGACCTAAAGTAGTTGTTTTCCGAAAATTATGAACTATTTATTTGATATACCTTTATTCATTTAAAGAGTTGATTTTTTTCAATAAATATTTTTGACTAAATTATAATTTTGGTTCTCCTATTTTTATATCAAGACAATTAATTTTTTAGAATAAATAATTTTAGTTCTTCCATCGATTATTCAAAATCAAACATTAAATTTGATGTGATATATTATTATTGACGTGATATGACGCTTATGTGGTAAAATGTTACAAAAATTAAAAATAAAAAAAATCTTTATAAGAGTTAAACTCATAATTTTTTATTTAAAGATAAAGTAATAAATCATTAAAATACTTATTTTATTTAATTAATTTTATAAACACTATTTTGTATGGATAGTTAGTCAAGAATTATTAATTTCTTTTAATTATAAAAAATTATAATTTATTTTTTTAATATATAAATATGTTTAATTTTATTTTGAATACTTTATGTATTTTTATTTTCATTTTACCAATTCATAATTCAAATTCATAAATTAATATATAAATTTTTACCTAAATTATTTTGTAAATTGATTTTAATATATATTATTTTTACTCTAATTTTATCTAATAATATGTAAATTATAAAAATCATGTAAATTTATTTTGATATATAAATTATTTTTATTCTAATTATATAAATTAATAAAATTTTCATATTAATTTTTTTAGGAAACTTACATGTTAATATTTCTTTAACTATAAAAATTATTTAATAGATACACTTTTAATATCAATTATATAAATCAAGAAATTTACATAAATTAATATGCAAATTATTTATATAAATTATTTTGTGTAATTTATATAAATTATGTAAAATTATTTATATATATATAAATAATACAAATTTTTATTTTAATTATAGAAAGTAAAAAAAAATTAATTTTTATTTTTAGATTATTTAAATATTATTTTAATTTACGTAATTTTTATCAATTACATAAAATAATTTATATATTAGTTTATGTAATTTTTTTAAATTATAATAAAATAAGAACAAATTTTTATGTATAATAATTCATTAATTTATATTAAAATATAGTTTTATAATAAAAAGGAATACATGTAAAATGAATTATTAAGTATTTTATTTTAATTTATAAATTTTTATAATTAAAAATAATAATAACTCTTGACTAATAATAAATGTAAAATAGTATTTGACTAATAATAAATGTAAAATAGTATTTATAAAATTAATTAAACAAAACAAGTGTCTTAGTGGATTATTGTTTTGCTTTAAGTAAAAGGTGGTGAATTCAACTCCTATCATGTTTTTTTTTTTTCACTTTATTTAACTCCTTATTGCCACTTACATAAATATCACGTCAACATTGATACGCCATATCAAAATCAATATTTGACTTTTGATGACCACAAAAGGACCAAAATTATTTATTATGAAAAATAAGAGGATTAAATATCTTAATTTAGAAATATGAGGATCAAAATCGTGAATTTGAAACTATAGAGAAACAAAAATTATAATTTAACCAACATTTTTCATCAAGCTAGATCTTAAAAATATGATGAAATTCCTAATCACATATGCTTAAGGGAGTGTTTGTTTCACATAATCACTTTGTATTCATGTGAATCACATCCCCATGAATATTATAGTTGAGAATATTATTCCTTGACATATATAAAAATGGGTTGTTAAATCCTAGGAATATTTTTAAAGTTTTAAAATGATAAATGAAAAATAAAAGTAAAAATGAAAGTTATACTAAAGTTAGAAAATAATTTGTCACATTCCATGGGAATGTATGATTCCCGCTCCATTAGCATGAGAATAAAAATTATGTAATAATCGGAATGTAATTTTCCTCAAAGTGAAAGATATCCGAGAATATTTTTTGATAATCTCCTAACAAACATGAAAATAAACACTCTTATCATCATATTTTAAAAAATGTAAGATGATTTCATGAAACAAACATCTTATAATTAATTTATATTTACAAGGTATTTTTTAGCTATATCACACTATATTGGTAAAATAATTAATTTACATTTACAAGTTATTACTTAAAATTTTATATTTTTAAAATTCATATTAATTTTTATATGCTGAAAATTCATATCAAATTAGTTTCTTTGATAACATGCTAAATTTTGGTGTGACATGTTAAGCGCCACGTGTATGACCAAGAATAAAAACGTGTTTCATTAAATGCCTCCACATAACCATGTTGGTGAAGCATTCCTCATGAAGTGACATTAATATTAATATTTTGGCTATATATGTGGTGTGAATGTTACTAGCTAGTCGGCAACCCCTCAAGAAAGCGTATTTGGTGAGTGTTGGGCTGTGTACGTGGAGCATCTTTTTGTGGCACTTTAACCACAAACTGGTGGTGTGCATTTAAATTAGCTATGTTGAATGATCTAACCTTAAACAGACTATGTTGGAACTACAAAATAATTCAACAAAAGGCTTCTTCTAAAAAAGTTTAAAATAAAAAGTTACCACTTTGTAAAATTAAATGCATATTTATTTTATCTTTTTTAAAGATATTTTTTCTATAAATAAAAGGGTTTAATAGGTGCTTTTTTAAAATGTTAATTCAAATAAGCAATAAATAACTCACGTTTAATGTGCTAAATCAGCAAAGATGAAAGAAGAAATAAATTGTTATAAATGTCAAAATTTAAGAAATAACTTATACACAGAAGTTTTGAATTCGTACAGAGTATTCATGCATGCTAACTTTTTTTTATGAAAGTATACTAACTTGCTTTTTTATTATTTTGTATAAAATAAATTTTACTTTTCTTCTAAATATTTTCCTACTCAAATTTTCTCTTTAATCTCTAATCTCGCATTTTACAAAAAAAATAATTAAATTTTATTAAATTCCTAACAAAATTCTAACTTTGAAATTCTTAATTTTTTTTTATCCCAAATCCATTATAAACTCCCAACAAATAGATAAAAATAAGAATATGAGAATTTTATGTATAGAAACTTGATAAAGGAACAAATTTACTTAATTTTAAAAATACAAAAAATGAATTGATTCAGATAATTTAATAGAACAAAATTACATATAATTTCTATTATGAAGATCAAAAGAATATTTGAACTTAATATTTAATATTTATAACATAACAACTAATTTGACTGAAAAAAAATCAATTAAAAACTATGAATATATTTTTCTTCAAAAACTAACATAAGTGATTATTAACTTTTAAAAAAAAAGTGACTATTAACTTAAGGAGATTTTTTATTTGACAGGGATTTTTTTTTAATATCTGGAATCATGAATTTTAAGAATGATATTTTCGAGAATTTGGATTAATCATTCTGAATATTTAGATAATCCAAGAATTATGTAATATTTTTATTAGTTATCTTAATTTAACTAAAATAATATGATATTTTTTATTATATTAAAAGAAAAATTAACTTGAAAAAAAATAAGATTTCTATCTTTTCATCGGAAAATTTTCATAAAAAACTAGTTAAAAAATATTTCTAAAAAACATCCTTTTTCAGAAAATATTATTTTTTAAAAATAAATATTAAACATGAAAAATTAGAATTCCTAACCCTTGATTACCTAGAAACTCAAAATTTCTTCTCTATGAAAAGCCCATGATAATTTCAAAGGTAAGAGAGCCACCAAACTAAATTTGTTAAAAGGGCCATTTTCTACTTTGGCAAAAAGTGCCTTGAGAAGCGAGATTCATCCCTTTACGGTTAGAAAAATCATAATCATGATCAACTATTGTATGTTGTTTAAAGTTTTACTACTAACTAATTTTAACTTTCACTCAAAGTTTTATTTATCATTAACACAAAACAACTCAATTCAAAGACACATTTTGTTTCAACTTTCAATAAAATATTCAACACTAGTCTTTGGTATGTTTCTGTAAATAGAACCAAATCAAATGTACTAGAATGGCATTGCATTGCTGTCTCAAAAGCTACAAAAGACCTCAACATGCTTTTGGTTTGGTAGTAGAGGAAGAAATCATGTTGACTCACGCTCTATCTGCTTCAACGTTACCACTACTGTAAACGAAAAAAGAAAGAAAAAAAACACTTCTTTCTCTGTCTTACTGTTCACTCTGCTGTGTACCAAAACCAAAACCACTCACAAGGTGCCACTAATCTGTCAGGTTATTTCAAGATACCATTTTTCTGGTGTTTGGTTCCCGAGAAACTGTTTACAATATAGAATCATGGAACAGTAGAAGGCCACCAAATCATTTCAATTTTTTTCTTCAATCTGTGTCAGCACCCTTGTTTTGCATTCTTCTTCTGGCGGTTTGTCTCCTTTTTCTTCTTCTTCTTCAGAAAAATGAGTCCTTTCAGCTTCCTTTTTCATGGTCTTTATTCTGCTTCAGCACAGTTTGAGCTACCAACATTTTAACTTTGTCCATTGGGGATTTGAATGTTGTGAGAGTTGGAACATGGAAGATATCTAATCATTCAATCTGGGTTTGATTTGATTTGTTTTGTTTACCCTTTAAATTTTTTGTCTCTGGTTGCTTGGATTACCTCTGTCAATGTCCCTGTCAAAAAAAAGTTGAGATTTTTGGATGCTATTTTTGGCTGGTAGCAGGTCGGAGGTTATGAATTTTCTGTCCATGAAACAAAGTGGGATCTGATTTTCTTTTTCTTTTTCTTTTTCCTTCTTTTGGTGAAAATTTTGATTTCACAAGTTTGTGGGAATTTGTTATATTTTCACATGCTTGTCATGCATGTTTGTTTTATTTTGTTTCCCTAGTGTTCATTAGTACATGTACTTTATTTATCTACAGCTATAATTATGTCTTGTGAAGTATGTATATTATGTATATGTCTGAATTTGGTAAAACTTTTGATTTTGTCTAGGGAGTAATGTGTTTTTCTTTTGGATTGTGATAGGTTTCTTCATTATTTCACATCATCTGTGACTTCAATTGAGTTGTACTAATGGAATCTTGGAGTTATGTCCCTGAAGAGAAAGGCTATTTGTTTTCTGATGAAATGGAGTTTTCACTTGATGCTTTCATGAGAAGTAGAAAGGCATTGGTTGAATGGGACAACAAATCCAACTTTGTTGAGAGAGATGGATTTAATTCAGACAGAGAGGTAGTTAAAAGCATGGAATTTGTGGATTTGGGATTCCCTGACTTGTTGCAAAAGTCTTTTCATGGAAGCCTGCCTCTAGAGACATCTAGCTATGAACTCGATAGTAATAATTCTAGTAAAAGAGGGAATTCCTCCACACATGTCATTGCTTTGGATTCTTCTATGGGGGAAGAAGAATCCAATTCAAAGCATTTAAGTTCTCTAGTTGAGTCCAAGACTCAGGATTCTTCACTGATTGATCTGAAACTAGGGAGATTAGCAGATTGTAAAGGTGCAAGCAGTGATAAAGTTGAGAAAGAAGGATTCACTTTAACTTCCATACATCCGACCACGCTTTCGAAGAGAGCTCGCACTTCCAGCTTGCCTGCACAGGCTCCTGTATGTCAAGTTTATGGTTGTAACATGGATCTTAGCTCCTCAAAAGATTACCACAAAAGACATAAAGTTTGTGATGCTCACTCCAAAACAGCTAAAGTTATTGTAAATGGCATTGAACAAAGGTTTTGTCAGCAGTGCAGCAGGTAATTTTGGTTTCTTTGAATGATATCTTACTTTTCAATTTTCATACAATCAGGTGGTCAACTCATAACATTTATGTGAGCTCCTTATATTTGTTTAGTTGGTGAGGTACACCAATCCTGTTGGTTAGAAACAAATAAAATTTGAGCAAATTATTTGCTATAGAAAAATGAACTAAAAATATCACGGTTTGTTTGGTTTAAAGAACTATCTTTTTCATATCTGGTGTTATTTCTTTTTGCTGTTAATTACAAAAGTGTTACTTTGTCTTCACTTTGTTTCTTCTTTTCAAATATTGTGCATGAAATGAAATATTGTTATTGAAGACATAAACAAGGTGAAGAGCAAGAAACAAAATGAAAACAAGCAAGGTAATTTTTTTTATAATTATTAGTGAAAAAGAAAATAAAAACAGAACCTTTTCCCAAATCAAAGACTCGCAGTGCTTCTCTTATTTTTACTTTCATATGGTTCTTCTAGTGGGTCCTATTAATACAATAATTTAAGAGTTTTCTTTGCCTACAACAAATGTATTTCAAATGGACGTGACAAATGACAATACATTATTGATCAAATTCCAATCAATCAATTTATATAAGCACAGATTGACTGTTGTATTTCAGGTGACCTATCTTCTTGATTTTGATTTTAATGTTTGCAAAGTGAACCTGATTATTACTTATGTATTGAATTACACCATTTGTTTTGTTATTAAATTAGGTTCCATTTGCTTGTCGAGTTCGATGATGGTAAGCGCAGTTGTCGCAGGCGTCTAGCAGGACACAATGAACGCCGAAGGAAACCCCAATTTGATTACATGACTGGTAAACAACACAAGATTCTTCAGTCATATCAAGGTATGAAAAATGCATTCTGATAGTCTTCATTGGCATTAGATAAGACAGTTATCATTCAAAGTTCAACTTTTAAAACTTCTATTTTATTGTCCAACTGCAATTTTTGATATTGGTAATTTCTTGATGTGTGACTTGTCATTTAGCAGCTCTAGTGGATGCATTTCATGTCCAGTTTGTTAAGCACTTTTCATATTTCAAAATTTTTCATGTTTAACTTCTTTAGCAGAAATACAATTTAAATGAATAATCAGGTATACAATAGAATGAGGATAAAGGGATAAATGAAGCCATTGGATATTAGGTAGTGATATTTTTGATAAAAGAAAAAGAGAAATCATTCAAGAAAGTTGAGACATTCATAATGTTTAGACACTAATGCTTTAGTATGAACTATGAAGAGTTAGAGGTTTCATAGAGGTGTATGTTGGAAAAAGAGTTAGGGGAAGTTATAGCACTTGATAAGAAAGAATAAGAAGGACAATGCATACTGAAAATCCGTTCTTATTAGCTGATCACACATAGTTCAATGTAACCATGGCGAAATGATATTGACATGAAGCTTTCAATACAATAACCTGACAACTAGAATTATATTTCAAAATCGACATCATGCTGTTCATAATGATTTCTTTACGATATCATGTTGTCCATACTTGGAGTACCTGCTAGGTAAGCAAGCATGACTTATCCATAGTGAAAAAAATAAAAAGCAATTAAAATCATACCCCTTGCTTAAATTTGAGTAGCATACTGCAAATCAAATTTGATAGGCTCTATGCACTATTACATAAAATTGAGTTTTTATCAAGTTTTAAAATTGCGGTCATAGTCACAATTGTGGTTGCATTATGATTGCCAAAACTGTGAGCCAATGTTGCTTATGTGGCTTCATTTTGTAGCATTTCTATGTCAAGAGACATTCATAACCATATTACTTAGGATTATGTGTGAAGGTGGGTGGGGTCTATCTGCAATTATAACTATGTAATGGAGGACTTTGAATAGAAGATTTTTTTTAATTAACTACTAAAAGAATTTTGAAGACTGGTGTACATTTTTTACTTTGATAGTTGATGCAGCACCATATGACATTGATAGGTATATTATTTTATTTTCCCTTTTGCTTATATATTTCTTTTTAACTCTATGTGCTCTTCTATGTGATTATATTCCTGAGTCTATGATGTACAAGTTGTATAGCAGAAATCTCTTTACTCAATAGTCAATCCTCATCCTCATCCTCAAGGGACAAAATATAAATAAGTTTTGGCATTTTCTATTAGTTGCCTCTAGACATATGCTATAGATATCATGCATTTTTGGTCACTATAAGCAGATATGTCTAGAATTTTGTCTGATAGTGTATAACTAAATAATGTTTGTTTGATTCTGTTATAATATTTATTCTTCAAATGTTCTGTTCTATCAAATATCTATCATGGGAATGAAGTCATTTAAACAAGAAAGCAAATGTGTCTTCTTTTAACAGTAAGATGCCAATACCATGGGATATTTTGGTCAACTCAAGCTAATGTGGTTATGTTAGCTGCACTGAAAGCTTCTTTTATTCTCCCCGTCCAATGACTTTTTGACTACACCGGAGGAGTTTTCAAAAGATAATGATACAACTCCTGCCATGAACGAAAATTAAAACCATTATATCTTGAAAAGACACCATGAATTTTTTAAACATTCCAGACAAAAGAAGTGCTTACAGGTTCTTTTTATGTTATCACTCTTATCACCTTATATCGTGGTCCCAGGGAATGATGTGAACCATTTAACAAATGTTGGCATTTATTTATTAAAATTTTTTATGCAGTTATGCACAAAGTTCAAGCAAAGCATACCAGTATTGAAGCATGTTTTTCTTTATCATAGTAGGACTTGTATATTTGCAATTATACAGTTATTTAAAGATTTTTCAATTCATAATTTGAAAAACAAAATTCACTGCTGGAATCTTCTTACCAGGATGATGTGTACTCCATAATCACTGAGAAATGTAAAATGTATCCTAAGTGTACACTATGCATACTTAAACTTGACACTAAGGATTGTAACTGTTGTAATGAAGTTATACAAGATCCAACTCTAATTTCATCTGTCATTCACAAGTGCTCTAGAAAATTTTCCTTGTTTTTTTATTTTCTTTGTTGGATTTTTGGTATTCCTGTCACAATCTTACTTTTTCCAACAAACCTTCCCAATAGGAAGGGTATCTGCAGTTACACTGAGAGACTGAGACTTCTCTTATATTGATTGTGTTAGCAGGTACTAAGTATCTGGGGTCTTCACTACAGAACAAACCCATGTTTCCCTTTCAAGACATATTTCAAAGCAGCATCCTTTTCCCCGGAAAGCATGCTCAAATCTCTCAGAGTGGACGCGTCAAACTGGAAGAGGACTCGATTTACAGTTCCCAACTTACTGCACCCATCACACTTGATCAGGAATCATCAAGCTGTGCTCTCTCTCTTCTGTCAGATCAGTCACAGTATCTGTCACACCACGCAGCATGCAATCCATTAACCAGTCATCGAGTCTTTAGTGGCATCTGCATACCCAACAGAGATGGTCAAATTTCCGAAACTCCTTTGAGGATAAGCTCTGCAGATAAACATGCACCAAATGAGTCCTTTCCATGTAATACAACCTCCAAGGAGGTTATCAAGAATAGATCCGCTGCGACATTTTCTAACACTGGTCATGCTCTCCGAGTCCACCACGGAGATGATATTTGCCAACCATCAGAGTTGCTCGACGTCAAACACCATTTTTCCTCGGAACATGCAGCCACGGTTGATTTGTTCCAACTGTCCTCACATCTTCAGAGGGTGGAGCAGCAAAGAAATTCTGTTTTGGTGAAGTGGGAAAATGAGGACTACTGTTTCCCAACTGTGTGAAAGGTTGTTTATTGTTTAAAGCCTCAAAGTGTCATTAGCATGACCATTTTTATTGATACCTATGTTTGTGATGCTGTAGTAGTGGTCTAGCGGGACTGTTATTGGTGAATTGATTCATAGGGGAGGGAGAAATATCTTATTAACTAACCATGGTAGCGGAGTGTTTGTATTGAGGAGAAAAAGGAAGGTCAAGAAAATCCAACTGTATAGCACATATACCACTTGAGCATTTCAAAAGGATAAAAAAAGAACCGAGCCATTTGGGTTGAGTTGTATTAACTGTTGTTAATGACAGTGACACTCATGTTCATGTCTTTGAAGTGAACATGTATTTTCTGTAGTTTAGGTGAAATTCAGCTGTGTCTTTGGACAACAACAATAGTAGTGTCTATGCACACATTTCATTTTGTCACATAACCTTATTTTTTATTATTAATGAAACTTATGTTAAGTGTCAACCAATGATAAGGGAGCAAAATGTGTGCATGTGCACATATAGCACATGTGAATTATTCTAACCAGAACAGTAAATCTTGATTATATAATTATATATAAAAATGGTTAATATTGATTTTATCTATGATCTTAATTATTCATTTATAGATGTCATGGTTAAAATAAATTGTTTTATGAGAAGTTTTCTCATGATCGTTTCTTATAGGATACAAACAATCAATTTACACTAGGTATCAATTTTTTCCTCTCTTAAATTAATACCTTTTTTAGTAGAATATGAATTTAAATAATCAAACTGCTCGATTGAATTATTGTATAAAATATATTTCATTTATAAAATTTCATACAAATAAAAAACTAAATGATATTTCAAAGCATTGCTTTATTTTAGCAAATATATTATTTAAAATATGAGTAGAAGTTCATTACTGGATAACATATAAATGATTGTCTAAATTATGTAAAATTTGATGTATATGATTAAAAAGATAATATCAAGTTATCGGACGGTTGAATTGATTAAATTTGTATTCTGCAAAAAAATCATTAAGTGCTATAAATGCAAAAATTCGATACCCGGTGTTAATTAATCATATCACAAGAACCACTAGTATCGGTTTATTGATGAAGGATTTGGGATAATAGATATGAGATCAAAGGTTTAAACTTCAGTGCGACTATTCTAAAAAAAAAAAAATCTTATTCCATTATACATATGAATTGTGCTTCCTAGGATTTCATTTCAGCATATATATGCCACTAAACTAGATCATGCGCTACGAGATAATTCCAAATAATTATTAATCCTAGCTAGAATGTTACTATAAAGCTCTTGGTTAGGTTCTGACTTCAGGGGTACATTCAAAGAGAAGATGCAAAATGGAATCGGGACAGCAAAAGTAGATATATAATTGAGGTCTCTACTTTACAATTTAATAATTAATTTAAGGTTCTTATTAATTCAGGTTGTTGGCTCTTCGGTGGTCCAAAGACAACGATAATAATGTTTAAACTTTAAAGACCGGAGTAGTTTTCAATTGATTTGTTTATGAAGAATATACTCCATCATATACAAGAGTCTTCGTATCCTCTTAGGAGGGTGTCACCTTTTGCAAAATTTCAGCTTAACTTTTGCCTCTATGGTCTTGAAAGTTTAATTTAAGAGGGCTTCTTGACCAGACCAAACTTTAATTTTAAAAATGGAATGGTTATAATTAGAATGATTGTTCCATATTAGGTATAGTTCTATTTGGTTGCATCCTTTTGCGCTAGGGGAAGGGGAATCCCCTTTACAGCCTCAGCACTTGCCATAAGAAAATTAGCTTAGAGCAGCCACGCAACAAACTATAGAATGAATAAAGTAAGCAAATTCCCAGAAGCAACACTTTCATTTTTAAATTTGCATGAAACGCCAACTTGCACACTTCATGTAATGGATTCCATCATTACAAAGCACATATTATGGTTGCAAGATAGAATCATAGTCGTAAAATATTCTGAGCATCATAGTTCACGTGTGAATGGTCTTCATATACCTACCGGGGAGTTTCAATAATATATATGCTGCTGCTGTTGCCTCTCCTATCATCTCATCATTGATAATGGTAGCGTTTGAAATTAACTATATATATAGTCTTTGATCAGAGAATAAAACAAAACAAAGCAAACAAAAAAAAACACTATGTACAATTTATCAATTTGTTAAAATAAAAACAATATACAATCATCAATATGTA
The DNA here is from genome assembly GCF_000004515.6 of Glycine max. Lineage (NCBI taxonomy): Eukaryota > Viridiplantae > Streptophyta > Magnoliopsida > Fabales > Fabaceae > Glycine > Glycine max. Next base: position 9,078,936 of record NC_016088.4, on the reverse strand, counting down.
GTAAGCGCTTTTTTTTTTTTTGGACCCAGAAAGTTAATTTTTTTTTTAATTTTAATTCTTGTAAGTTCATTTTTTTTTTAATTTTAATTCTGGTAAGTTGACGCTTTTTCAATTTTGATCCCTGTAAGTTTTTTTGTTCAATTTTAATCCTTGTGAGTTTTTTTTAATTTTAGTTTCTTTAAGATTTTAATTTTTTCATTCATAGTCCACAAGTTTGTGATTATAGGGATGAAAATTGGAAAAACTCAAACTTATAAGAACTAAAAATGAGCAAAATATGTTACAGGATTAAAATTGAAACAATATCCACTTACAAAGACTAAAAATTGACAAAATATTTTATAGGAACCAAAATTAAAAAACTTTAAACTTATAGGGATTAAAAACATACTTAAACCTTTTTTTCTTGTAAAAAGAATAAGGGATATATGATTTTATTGTCTCACCCCACTTTCACTTTTGAAACAGTCAAAAACATTTATACGCCTTGGTGAGTCGATGCTATTGTCATCAGGTCAATGATCTCATGATCATAATTGTACTTTTTTTTAGGAATTAAAGACAATATCAAAAGTTTACAACACTCACGTATCGTATACAACTTAACAAATTGAACTAGACCTTCTTGGTTTGGTTATCATAATTGTGTTGCTAGTGCTATTGTAGGGAGAGTTGATGCATATTGATAAAAGGGAGTGTATTCTACAGGATCATTCGAGAAAACATAAAGTAAATGGGGAGGCATTGATAAATTAAGGGAGTCTAAATAGCAATAGCCACACACATACACCCATCCCTCCCACACATTCATTCGGAGTTTGGATGTCAATTCGGGTTGTTGCTTCCTACACCTCCAAATTACTGTATGCATCTTTTTGGCATCTAGAATGTAAAATTATATTGCAGAATGCATCTCCTATTTTGGCTTCTGGAAAGTATTTTGAAAAAGGTGAAAGAAGACAACTTGGAAATGCAGGAAGCAACAATCTTCAATTAGTTGCTTCCATCGACCATGTTGGGCTCACATGGGCCGAGGCTCAAGTTAAAGACATCGACAAGCAAGTTTTTCTTCTTATGCCATTCAATTTTTTTATTAATTCCAACATTGTCTTTTTTTTTTTACTTATTCTCCTTCCTTCCTTCCTTTCGTTTTCAATTTCTTCTTACACCATTCAATTTCTTCTTCTTACTTCGTTGAGCTCCTTCTTCCCTTGACTTGTGGTGGTTTGTTACCTGCATTGCCTTCATTATTGTGGTGGTGGTTGTTGTGGTGGCAACAACAGTCCGAAGGTAAGTTTTTTACATATCTGCGAAATACTTATCCGTATAGCCTATATGAATTAACAATCTATATGAGCTAACAGATTGTCAATTCATATAGGCTATATGTATCGAATTTCATTAGTTTTCCTTAGTTTGTCATTATTATTTTTTCTTTTTAATGTTTTGTTAAGATGGATGAAGATAAGTGGATATATGAGAGCATTATGTCTAAAGAAATTAATATGAATGAAGACACAAGAGACAAACTTGTTGTGGTTGAAAATATTGATTGTTTTGATGTCTTCAATACTTCTCAGGTATTGATATAATTTTCTATTTGGTTAAAATATGTAAATGAAAGTTCTAACAAGACTAAACATGTATTGTTCTTTTTGTAGGTGTTTTTTACCCATGAAGACGTATTGTAATGGGCTCGTACTGTTGCGTATGATATGATTTTGTGGCTGTGATAATGAGGTCTGACACATCAATTGAAAAGAGAAAAAAGACCTCATTTGTTTTAATTGGTTTGTGAGAGGACTGGAAAGTATAGAGCATACAAGAAAGATTTAGTACCGATGGTGACTAGCACTAGAAAATATGGTTGCCCTTTTAAGCTACGAGCGAAACCAGTTCCGGGAGGTGAATGGTGGATGGTCAAGTTAATATGTGAGACTCATAATCATACATTGACTAAGTCATTGAGTGGACATCCATATGTTGGTCGACTAACTAAGGATGAGAAGATTATTCTTGGTGATATGACAAAGTCAATGGTAAAACCAAAGAATATTCTTTTCACTTTGAAGGAGTACAATGCCAACAATTGTACAATAATGAGGCAAGTCTATAATGCAAGATATGCTTATTGTTCTTCTATAAGAGGTAGTAATATTGAAATGCAACAATTAATGAAGCTACTTGAACGTGATATGTATATTCATTAGCATAGATTGAAGGATGAAAATGTTGTATGTGATATATTTTGGACACATTCAGATGCAGTAAAATTAAGTAATGCATGTCATTTGGTATTCCTCATGGACAATACATACAAAACAAACATATACAAATTGCCTTTACTTGACATTGTTGGTGTGACATCTGCTGGGATGACATTTTCAGTTGCATTTGCCTATTTGGAGGGTGAACTATAAACAATGTTGCCTGGGCTCTTGAACAGTTTATAGGTATTTTTATGAGAAGTGATGCAATCCTTCAAGTAATTATTAGTGACAGAGATTCAACATGGATGAATGTAGTGAAAATTGTGTTCCCTGAGTCAACTAACTTGTTGTGTCGGTTTCACATTGATAAGAATGTTAAGGTAAAATGTAAAATGTATGTGGGTCAAAAAATGCATCAGGCTATGTGATGGAAGCATAAGGGAAGTCTTGTGGATTGTCCTACTAAGATAGAGTATGATGACTGCCTTACGAAGTTTGAAATTGCTTGTTCACTATGGCTAATGTTTGTTGACTACGTGAAAGACACATGATTGATTCCCCATAGACAAAGATTTGTAAAAGTATGGACGAATAAGGTAACACATCTAGGAAATACAACAACTAATAGATATGAAAATTGTTAATCTATATTATTTTTTATAAGAACACATTAATGGATGAAAATAATTCTTTGCCTTTTTAAATGCAGGGTTGAGTCTTCACATTGGACCTTAAAAGATTACTCCAAAATAGACTTGGAGACCTATGTAGTATTTGATATGCCATGATTATTTTGCAACACAATGAAATAAAGACATCTTTTAAGAGAAACACACATGTGGTCAGGCATGTTTTTAAAGTTATCTTATACAAGAGACTAATTGGCATGGTACCAAGATATGCGTTAAACCAGATTGCTATTGAGTTAGAACGAGTGAATTATGCTGACATTGACAGTTCTCATTGTGGATGCATTATGAGGACTACTCATGGTCTCCTATGTGCATGTGAGCTAGCTAGATATGTTGTTGGTAGCATACCACTTGATACAGTCCATATGTTTTGGCAAATGCTAATTTTTTCAGACCAAGGTTTATCTGAGCTTGAAGTTTGCATGACCTAAGAGATAGAAGCCATATTCATCCGATTTGAAAATCTTGATATATGTGGCAAAGTGACTCTAAGGAGTAAACTTCGGGAACTTGCATACCCTAACCTAACTTTGATGTGTGCTCCTCCTGAAAACGTCAAAGCAAAAGGTGGTCAAAAGAAATGGATGATCGAACAACAAAGATCAACGAAGCATGATCCATCTTACTTTGAATATGTGGATGCATTACATTCGGTGCAAGATAGCTCCTCCACCCTGAAACGGTCTAGATCATCATCTGAACAAACAAAACTGAAGAGGAACATGCCAATATTGGATTAATTTCATCCATACATGCAGGATTTCATTGAAGACATTGTTGATGTCAAAGCTGATGATAATTGTGGATATCGTGTAATTGCTTCCTTATTAGGTTTGGGTGAAGATTCATGGTGTTTGGTTCATAATCATTTGCTCATAGAACTTGGGCAAAGGCGTGATGACTATATAATCCTGTTTGGTGGCATAGATAGATATGAATATTTAAAGCGGTCTCTACTTGTTGATGGGTTATGCATGATATAAAAGTATTTTGTTACACATTGATGGATAAATATTATAATTATAATATTGATTAAATTTCTTACGTACAGGTAAACATGGATAAGTATATGAATATTATCAATATGAGTGATGTCATTACATCAAAGTATAACGACATCCTTGTTTCTCTTTCTCTCCAACAAAGCATGACATTTTTCCTTCTTAGAAGTCAACCATCGAGAGATAGTTTTGTGCATTGCATTATATGTATTGGTCATGTCTATGACAATCATTTTGTTCAGGTATAGCAATGAACCATTTCGTTAATTTTTTTATTATAACGTATGTTATTAACATTTGAATGTGTACTGGTCATTGTAATAGGTTTTTTTGAGAGATGGTTGTCCTATGCCATGAACTACTTTGTTATGGTCAACAAATTGTTATTATGAAGCAAAACAGTGGCCTACTCCTTATATTAGTCGAATACACCGGTTTACTAATTTCATGAGGTTGACCACACAACATGTTGATCTATGAGAAGATTGAAGATGGAAGATTTTGTTATTGTTGATGGGTTTGTAAGTTAGACAGTTGTAATGTCATGGATAATGCATGTAACACTTTAGTAATCATATTTGTGTAATGAAGACAATTTTTGTTTCCGAATTATAATATTCAGATACAAAATAAACGCATATGTTAATCATAGTTAGATACATAGTCAATGAAATAATACAAAATCATCATCCTCGTCCACCATCATCTCTACCCTGTGTATCCCTCCTTTGTCTTGACCGAACATAAAAAAATTTCATTCTCAGTGACACCCCTGACTAATCTTATACACAGTCTATTATAGTGTCTGCATCAGTTCCAACAATCACCATCTTCATATCTGACATGTGTTGCAATCTTTCTGCTATCTTTTGGCATACGACTTAAGACAATGGCAACAACGTGAATAATAAATATCATAATATTTAAGAAAAATTTTGCTTAATAGAATTGTAAGTACATTATACCACTGCATGTCGAGACATCTTAGCATCAATAGGTGCTGCTGCAGGTGAATGTGTCATAATTGTTGTCGGATCATGCACCATGAGTGAATGTCTAGGAGGCTCCCCAACTTGTGATGGGCTCATGAATGGGTGAGACATCATATCACTCGATATAGCCTGGAGTACACTGAGCAAGAAAAGTAACAAACTCTCCTATCAGTGCAAGGTATTGTGAAAAGTGCAGTCATTTATCATCAATGTCCTCTATGGATAGAGATGGAGAGCTATAATCCCTAGGGAATGGAGGAATGGATTGAACATAGCCAAACTATAGTAATAGCCTCTCTGGTAGGTGTCTAACAATATATGGACCTTATCTAATATGTCCAGAAAATAGTGAAATCAACTCAAATTCTTTGAAAGCACGGTGATCACCATAAGATATCCAACAAACAACATTTGCTGTCAACCTATCCAACCACTTATGATAAGTGGTCACTAGCAATGCCTTCCCACACTTTCAACGACACGCACATGGTTTGCTCTCATGGTAGTCCTCATTAGCAATCGTATTCCCAATACTTTGGAAATGCTCGTAGATCCAAGACTACACATATTTTAAAAAAATGAATAAGAAAACGTTAATAATACATATAAAGTTAAAAACAAATAACAATGATAAAAATCAATATAATTACCTAAAAGAGAGTGATATATCCTACAAGATATTTAGCCTTGTGCAGAGACACATAATTCAAATTCTCATACATAAGTACTAGTACAACCGCTCCCCATGAAAACCCTCCATATTGATTAAGGTCATGAAATGCGTTCAAGAATACTACAAATGGTATATGTGGAACTCTTGTTAGCAAATAGTATGCAACCTACAAGATGCAACAAATATGCTCTAACTGCTAGTGTCCATTGCCTTGCGTGACATTTGGCACGGTAAATGTCTCATAGCCAGACAAGACGAACATATGCCCTTCTACATTGCTCTGTCTCATCTATTGCTTCTTGTGTAGTCACTCCAAGCAACTCAACTAACAACTCCACAGCCTGGTCTGCATCTATTGCAACATAGGTATGGAAGGCACCTATAATGAGTAGATGTAATAACGATGCCACATCATCGAGGGTTATACGCATCTCTCCTATGGGCAGATGGAAACTGCTAGTTTCCTTGTGTGAAAAAAGAACTTAAGCTTGTATCAACCACTAAACCTTCAATTTGAGGTATAGACCTTCCTAATTTCTCGACCTTCCTCCCATGAGATGCCAACTTCAACTCAGTATGTTTCTGTAAATAATTATAATTAATTAGGTAAATTAAAATCACAAATAAAATTTAAATATGTTATAATTAAAGAAATAACTATCTCTCTTGCCCACACTTTTATTGCCACATGATCAACACATGATATCAACACTGATGTATCTTGGGGCTTGCCTGGAAAATCCTATGAATAAGCATCTACATTCTTTGTAACTTGATTGTGAGGCTCCTCATGAGCCTCGTCAATAGCATCATCCACATGCTAAATATCCTCGGTAACAGCTGCAGCTACCCGTTGTCTACGTGCCAATGCTGTCGGTCGTCGACGCTAAGGGGCTTCTTCCTCATCACCACTAACCTCTCTACCTAAAGCTCTGCCTAAACCCCAACGCAATCCTCTCGTTCTAACCATAATCTAAAAATTTACACATTAATATCAATTAATGTCATTTAGTAACTATAAAAAATACTATTTCATAAAAAAGTAGGCAAGCAAAAGAATATTTATAATCAAGATTTCAAAAAAAAAAAACACTTAAAAAAATGTGAGTGAAAGTGAAATATGATTTACACATAATAGAGAAGCATATCCTTTCTAATAGATTTTGATTATTGGGCTATACAGATTGACAATCAGTATAGTCCATATGGATTGACAATCCGTATAGTTCATACGGATTGTATAGGCATTACGGATTTTCAATCCGTATAGGTAGAATACGATGAAAAAAACTTATGACGGTTTGCCGCGAGAGCGGGACGATGGCCATTGTTGTGAGAGTGGGACGATGGCGGCCGCGAGGATGATGGGAGACAAATTGATGAAGGATGGATTGATGAGGTGAAGGGATCCATGAAGAGAAGAGGAGAATCTATGAACACAACATGATGCGAAGGGGGAGAGGGTGAAACTCTAGCGTGAATGGTGTGAAAGGGGAGAAGGTGAATGTGTAGGTTAAGTGAAGGGTATTTTCGGTTTTTTTCTCTCACCGCTGGATGTATGAAGAACATTGCTGGTGCAGGAAGAAAATCTCCCGGCAAGCAACCCATGCCCAAAATATTGCCCTCCAAAGTTTCACTCTTTTTCTTCCCTCTCTGACTTTTTCTGTTCTGTTTCGCTTCTTCTTGTGTTGCATTGGTCCAGTGTGTTGTACAATGGAGAATCAAAAGGGCAAAGGAGGAGAGCAACCCAAGAAGAAGGTGGTGAACACGAGCTCCCTCCAAATAAACCAAAACGATTCCTTTCACTTGGTTGGTTCCATCGTGGAAAAGGGTATCTCTGATTCACACAACAACAACCCCACAACAACACCCTTCCATTTTTTCCCCAAGCCCACTGTTCTTCCTTTCCCCGTTGCGCGCCATCGTTCACATGGCCCTGTAAGTTCCCTGTAACTACCCTTTTCAGTGTAAAGCAATAGTCTTGTGTTGTGTTGTATTATGCTTCAACTTAAATGAAATTAAGATGTATTGCTACGAGTAATGTGTGAAAAGAAAGAAAAGAAAAGAATTTTAATGTTTTCTAGGCGTATAGGGAGTTTAGCTGAGGAGGATATGTTGGAAAATTCTGAATTAAGATTTAGTGAGTGTTAATTAATGGGAAACAGTATGCATAGAGTGATAGAGGGCTGGGTTGGTATGGCATTTGATGGAGAAGGAATGTAGGGGGATGGCAAGGAATAATTGCTCAGTATAAATAAGTGAGAGTGGTTTGAATATAACGAGAAGGTTCGACCAGGAGTTCTCTCAAATATGTGGTGGGCATGGGATATTTTGGTGGTTAATTGTATGTTGGAATATGGGTTCTGTCACTTTTAATGCAGTACTTCATTGGTATCATGGTGGCAACAGTTCAACGAGATGCAGGTTTGTGAAGTCAAAGTTGTTGCGGGATATTATAAGCATATTGCCAACAGGACTTGGTGCATGATATTCATTGGCATCGGTGGTTTGTGTAGAGACCATCTGTGTTGGAGCGGTTAAATTGTCATGAGGTTTTTATTAACTGACATGTCATGGAGGTAAAAAGTAGTGGAAATAATAGGTTGATGCTGTTCTGTTTTGTATGTTTTAAATTATTAGTGCAGCCATGTAGATTTATGCAGGAACCTTCCTGCTGCTTGTATCTGATTTTTTAGTGGATGGGTACATCTTGTACTCTTTTACATTTCAGCATCTAACAAATTCGTTTTGCATTTAAAAAAATAAAAAAAATTAATGGGAGATATACACAAAGTTATACTTTGTTTTTGCGTGTGGTGGGGTTGACTGCATAAGATAAAAGTATGTCTGCTTACATTGACTCATTTTGGTTTATTGTGAATGTAGTTTGTGTAATGGGTAGTAAGCTTTGTGGACTGATAGTTAGGTTCTGGTGATTTTACAGCATTGGCGTCCACTGAGCAGTAAAGGGAATGATGATGGTGAGGGTGATGATAATGTTGAGGATGAAGAAGATAAAAATTTCCAGGAGTTTGAAAAAGTTTCAGCCTTTGCCATGCCGGTACAAAGGAGGAGGAAAAAGGGTTTGGATTTTAGAAAATGGAAAGAGATCACTCGGGATGATAGTTCTTCCATGGGGAAGGAAACAGAGGAAGATGTGTCAAGCTTTAGCCAAACTACAGGGAAAAAGAACAAAAAGGGCAGTAAGAGTACATACAAGAAAACCTCATCTTCAGATGATAATGTCATTTCTCCGATGAAAGTGGATACTAAACCACTGTTAGATAACTCAGATGGTGGGTTTATCAATTCAACTACGACTATGGAAGTAGATACATCAAATAAGGTAAATCACCAGGCAAAAGTTAAATACACCAGAATTTTTGATGACAAGGGACAAAATGAATCTGTGCCTGGATTGGACCAAATTTCCTCTGATAGGATGGCTGATTACAATTTTGGATCCCTAGATTTGCAAAGGCCAGGGCAAACTGACTTGACTTCAAGCATGCGGTCTTGTCCTAGTTCCAATAGTATTAGAAGTGAAAAAGAGTCTGTGTCTCTTGAGAGTGAAATTGATGCTGAGAATCGAGCTCAGATCCAGCAAATGTCAGCTGAGGAGATTGCAGAAGCCCAGGCTGAGATAATGGAGAAGATGAGCCCTGCATTACTAAAAGCACTACAGAAGAGGGGGCAGGATAAATTGAAGAAACTAAAATCTGAAGTGGGTACTGGCTCAGACTCTGTGAATGGACATGTTCAGAGTCCTCAGGATGCAAAACATCTGCACACAGAGGATGGCATCACTCAAACAGTGATTGCGCCGCCATCCAAAGAAAAGCTAGATGATGAGAAAATTAGCACAAAGACTTCAACCACCGCTAGTAGTAGCGCATGGAATGCTTGGAGCAATAGAGTTGAGGCTGTTAGGGAGCTACGATTTTCCTTGGCTGGGGATGTTGTTGATTCTGAACGTGTATCAGTCTATGGTATGTGTTTCTATCTTCTTATGTTTCTTTTCTATCTTTTGGTTCTAATATCAAGATGATGCATTGTATGATCCTAGCATGTGTGTATTATTAGAGTATCTCCTTGTACCATTCTGGATTCTGCAGTTAACTAATGTATGCCAGCTAAGAATTCTGCTATTGGTGTCAGTTGTAACTGACAGATTAATTTCAGCTAGGTTATCTCTATAGATCTCAGACGTACCTCTTCTATTTTCAATCAATGAATAAACATTTTATCAGTAATCACTGTCTGAATATCTCAATGCTCTCTCTCTGCTCGATGAATCCTAACAATATATGGGTTCTTCTGTATTTAGTGTTTTGCATATGTAGATGCTTGGCTAGTGATAGTATGTCTTCTTAATGTAGATATATGCTCCTCTAAATTTTATCTTTTTGGGGTATGTAGTAAATCAAAGCTCAGCTCAGCTCAGCTAGTGATAGTTTGCATTGTTAATGTTTGAATACTTTTCTTCATGAAACATCTACCGTTGTTTATAGATTGTGATTTGTATTCAATATTATACATTATATGATTTTATGTTCCCAGCAATCAATGATCTTTTTTTGGTAGACTGCCCTTCTAAATGCACATGTATTAGAGTAGTAGAAAGGGAGGTGCAGTATAATAACATTTTAGGGACGAGAATCACCATAATATTGCCCAGAATTAGGGTTAGAATTTCTCTGACCAGAAACACCATTGTACTGATTCTGAGGCCTATAATTCTGTGAGGTAGGATCATGAAGGACTAAAGAGGGTAGTTGTGAGCTAAGCATTCTGTCAGATATAGGTTCTCCTAATTCTTGAGATATAGCTTGTATTAGGATACCATATTTCTGTTTATCTGGCTCAAGATCTGTACACTCATCAGTACTCCTTGTACTGAATTATTTATAATATAATTTTAATTTTGCTGATCAAAAAAAGAAAATGAAGGACTAAAGAGGAATTTGGTTGATAATTCCCATCAAAGTGAAAATGGCAAATGAACGCAGTGTACCCATACTTATAACACACCTGACATTGGAAATTAGCGTAGTGACCGGCACCATGACCACGGCCACTGCTGCCACCAGCACCACTACTGGCACCACCTTGACGACCACCATTGTGGTTAAAACCACCACTATAGCTACCTTCATGGCTAGAACCGCCTCGAAAATTGGAGAAGCTTTCTGGATCCTGTTTGTTTGACACCTGAGCGATTGAGGGCGAACCAGAGGAAGACTGCTTGAACTTATTGAAGTGTGATTCATGAGCCAATAAAAACGCCTCAACTTGATCAATAGGCTGGGGTTCAAATTTGCTTTCAATGATTGCAATAATCGGATGATAATCCGGCGAAAGACCTTCAAGAATAGAATCAATATGCTCTTGAAGCATAATCCGGCTTCCAACAGAAGCTAGAGAATCAGAAATTGCTCGAATCTGTGACAGAAATTCACGTATTGAGTTGCCTGCAAGTGTCATAGCACAAAGTTGAGTGCGAAGTTGACTAGCTGTGGCTATTGTTTGCTTGTGGAAATAATCGTGAATGCATTCCCAAACCTCATAGGAGTGGGTGCATCCTAGAACTCGTGATAAAATCAACGTAGAGAGAGTCGATTGAAGCCATGTGAGGAGCACTTGATCCTGTTGCTCCCAAGTTTCATAAGCTGGATTCTCAATGCCAGCGTGACGATCATCTTTAGAGAGGAAGCGGAGTGGAATCTGGGGATTTACGACGAATCGCTGAAGTTGATGGGACTTGATAACTGGTTCGACTTGTTGTCCCTAGAGAAGAAAAGTTGAATCATCAAGCTTGTGAGAAATTGAATTCGGAAATGAAGAAGCAGAAAACAATGCATTCTGTTGTGTCACCATTGATGATCGTCACCAAGCTCTAATACCATAAAAGAGTTCTTAACAGAACTGAAGAAGATGAGATAAAGAGAAAAAGAGAAAGAACTTTTAGAATCAGGAAATGTTATTATGATTGGGCAACTGATTTCTGTTACAAAGAGAAGTATATATAGAGTTCTAGAGCAGTTGGTTATTACTAACTAACCTTCTAACAAACTCTTAACTAACTCTGACACTTAACTAACTAAGAACTAACTTGGTGACTGTCACAGTTAAGTGAGTGTGCAGTTGAATACTGCACCTCCCTTTCTACTACTCTAATAACATGAACCAAAAACACTTGGTGTTTGGTTCAACTTATTTGGAGAAATAATCACATTTTTTCTGTTTCTAGGAGAGATTTTAAAAAATTGGCGATTATTTATACAAATTTAATCTTTATCAAACATGTTAGCATTTCTATGTGTATCTTGTAGGCAATATATTGCTGGTAAATACAAATACAGGAATCATAGATTTTGAGAGAGAGGGAAAAACAGAAGTTCTGTTATTGATACAGAATGGAAAGTTAGTTAAAGGGGCTTATGTTTCTCTATTTATAGAAAAAGCCGCTGTGGTTACAATTAACCTAACTAAGGCAGTTAACTAACCTTAGTTAGTTACTGCACTAATAGAATAACAGAATTGACCGCTGTACTAACAGCTGTCCTAACTAATCATGAAGTAAAACTTATACACTAATACCCCCCTCAAACTCAATGGGGTTGAGAATCAGAAAGAGACTCAACTACATTGAGTTTGGACCTCAGAAAAAGAAACCGAGTGGGTGAGAGAGGCTTAGTGAGGGAATCAGCCCATTGATCTATAGCAGGAATATGATACACTTTGAGCTCCTTAGCCAAGACTTTCTCCCTGACAAAAAAGATATCAATCTCCATGTGCTTAGTCCGGAAATGAAGAACTGGATTATGAATGAAAGCCACTGCACTTCGGTTGTCACAGTAAATCTCTGGTGTATGAAAAGTAACAGACAACTCTGTTAAAAGATTTTGAATCCATGTAACTTCAGCAGTGGCTTGAGCCAAGCTCTTGTATTCAGCTTCAGTAGAAGACCTAGCCAAAATTTGTTGTTTCTTGGACCGCCAAGAGACCAAATTAGGACCCAAATAAATCACTGCACCAGAGGTAGGCCTCCTATCATCTGGATCCGGGGCCCAATCAGCATCACACAAGGCTTTAATAGTGAAAGGCTGAGAGGAAGGAGCAGCCTTGAGATGCAGACCATGATGAATAGAACCTTTTAGGTACCTTAGAATGCGTTTAACAGCTGTCCGGTGAGAGTCCATAGGATTAGCCATAAACTGACAGACCTTGTTCACAGCATAGCTCAACTCAGGCCTTGTAATGGTTGTGTTTTGGAGAGCACCAACAACTGATCTGTAGAGAGTTAGGTCATTATAGAAATCCAAGCCAGCTCTGGTTAACTTGCAATTAGCAGTTATAGGGGAAGAAATAGATTGTGCTTCTACCATTTTGGTTTTCTGAAGCAAATCTCTGATATATTTGCTTTAAGTCAGTAGAATAGACCCATCAGCCACAAACTTGATTTCTATACCAAGAAAATAGTCAAGCTTCCCCAATTGTTTAAGAGAAAAATCAGAATGAAGCTTGGTGGTGAGTTGCTGAACCAGAACATTAGAGGTACCAGTAATAATAATATCATCTACATAAACAAGAATGTAGATGATATGTCCTTTGTCTTTGTAAACAAACAAAGAAGGGTCACACTTGCTCGCTGCAAACCCAAAGAGTCCCTTTTAATCTATCAAACCACTGTCTTGGGGCCTGTTTAAGGCCATACAAAGCTTTATTTAGCTTACAAACCAGGGTTTTATCTTAACTTTCAAAGCCTTGTGGCTGCTGCATGCAGATATTCTCTTCAAGATAGCCATTTAAAAAGGCATTGTTGACATCTAGCTGGAACAAATCCCATTTATTAGTGAGAGCAAGAGTGATAATCAACCTAATTGTTACAGGTTTTATCACAGGAAAAAAGGTTTCGTTAAAGTCACAACCAGCAACTTGATGAAACCCTTTAGCCACTAACAAAGCCTTGAACCTGTTAATTGACCCATCAGCATTCTCCTTAATTCTGAAGACCCACTTACAACCCACAACTTGTCTATCTTTAGGAAGAGGAACAAGATCCCATGTTTTATTATTAAGAAGAGCCTTATATTCTTGTTTCATAGAAGCAAACCATTGAGGGTTTGCAAGGGCCTGTTTAACTGTCTTAGGTTCACAATGTGCCAAAAATAGTGAAGGATGCAGCCTAGGTTGATGAACTCTAGACTTGGATCTGGTTTGCATAGGATGGACATTTTGTGGATGAAGAATAGGACTAGAAGAGGGGGGATTGACAGTGTGAGAATTAGAAAAAGAAGTATTAGACAGTTCACTTGAATCTCTGTTTAAAGTCAGAAACAGTGTTAGAGTGTTCATCATTTACAGAAGTTGGTTCAGCATTCAAAAAGGGAGAAGATAGTGTGACATTTTGGGAATTGGTGGATTCAGCATTTAGGGGAATAGGAGGGTCAGCATTTATAGAAGGAGGATTAGTTTCAGCAGTTTGAGAGGGAAGACTGGGTTCATTAGGAGAAGGTGAAACAATGGGAATATGAGCAGTTGGTAAAAAGTTACTCTTAGATGGAGTGACAGAGTTGGATAAGGATGGAAAAACATCATTGTAAGGATATTTAAGCTCATTAAAGACAACATCTTTGGAAACATACAGTTTTCCATTAGGTGAGAGACACTTGTAGCCTTTGTGAGAAGTGGAATAGCCAAGAAATAAACATTCATGGGACCTAAACTCAAGCTTGTGTTTGTTATAGGGTCTAAGAAAAGGATAGCAAGAGCATCCAAAGTTCCTCAAAAAGGTGTAATCAGGTGACTTATTGAACAAAACAGGGTAAGGAACTTGAAACTTGAGAGAGGCAGTGGGAAGTCAGTTTATCAAATAAACTGCAGTTTGGAAGGCAAAATCCCAAAATTTTAAAGGGAGAGAAGCTTGTTTGAGTAGGGTGAGACCTAACTCAACTATATGCCTGTGTTTTCTCTCCACAACAGCATTTTGTTGGTGTGTGTGAGGGCAAATCAGTTTATGAATAATTCCATGAGTTTGAAAAATGAACCTCCCCAATCTGTATGAACACTCTTTATTTTAGTATCAAATTGAAGTTCAGCCATGGTTTTAAACTGCTGAAAAATAGGAAAAGTTTCTGATTTATTTTTAAGAAAATAGATCCAAGTGAACCTAGTAGGCATCAACAAAGCTTATATAGTAAGAGAAGTCATTTGAAGATGAAACATGAGAGAGTTCCCACAAATCACTGTATATGAGCTCAAGGGGAGCAGAATATACAGTTTGGGATATGTGACTTACCAACACAACAAGCTGCATAGAGTTCAAACATAGTTTTATTAACCATGGGTATATTACAATGATTAAGCACAAGCTTTAGTACATTAGCATTAGGATGGCCCAATCTAAGGTGCCATATAGTTTGAGAGCTAGTACTAGGTGCTGTTTTGGCATCAGACATAGCATGAGAAACTGGATTTACAATGGAATCAGAAATTTGTGCATTAGAACTACTAGAAACAGGATTAACAACAGAATCAACACTGGAATTTGAAAGTAAGCAGGTTGCCTGAAGTAGAATCTGAGTACAAGATGTGGAAACACATAGAGACCATCAGGATCCAGTGAACCTTGAAGTAGGACTTTATTGGTTCCCTGTGATTTCACAGCACAATGGTTAGGATAAAACTCAAAGAAAACATTGTTATCCTTAGTAAATTTGCTGACACTAATCAAGTTTTTAGTGATAGCAGGCACATGCAATAACTGTTTCAATGATAGAGGCTCTAGGGTTAATAGGAGAAAAAATTTAGTGGAACCAGAAGAGTTAATAGCAAGGCCTTGGCTATTACAACAACAACAACAACAACGCCTTATCCCACTAGGTGGGGTCGGCTACATGGATCAACTTCCGCCATAATGTTCTATCAAGTACCATACTTCTATCCAAACCATTAATTTCGAGATCCTTTTTGATAACCTCTCTTATAGTCTTTTTGGGTCTTCCTCTGCCTCGAATTGTTTGTCTTCTCTCCATCTGGTCTACTCTCCTCACTACAGAGTCTACCGGTCTTCTCTTTACATGCCCAAACCACCTAAGTCTATTTTCCACCATCTTCTCTACAATAGGTGCTACTCCAACCCTCTCTCTAATAGCTTCGTTTCTAATTTTATCCTGTCGAGTCTTACCACACATCCACCGCAACATCCTCATCTCCGCTACACCTACTTTATTCTCATGTTGACTCTTTACCGCCCAACATTCTGTTCCGTACAAAATCGCCGGTCTTACCGCAGTCCGATAAAACTTTCCCTTTAGCTTGATCGGTACCTTTGCATCACATAACACCCCCGATGCTTTTCTCCATTTCATCCATCCTGCTTGAATGCGATGATTCACATCCCCTTCAATTTCCCCATCATCCTGTATTACAGACCCAAGATATTTAAACCGTGTGACTTGAGGGATAATATGGTCTCCTATTTTCACCTCTGAGTTAGAAACCCTCCTTCTTTTGTTGAACTTACATTCCATATACTCCGATTTGCTTCTGCTTAGGCGAAAGCCATGTGTTTCTAGAGCTCGTCTCTAAGTTTCCAACCTCTCATTCAACTCCTCCCTCGACTCTCCAAGGAGGACTATGTCATCTGCAAAAAGCATGCATCTCGGCACTATCTCTTGGATTTGTTCCGTGAGGACATCCAGAATTAAGGTAAAAAGGTAGGGGCTAAGGGTTGACCCTTGATGTAAACCAATTGTGATGGGAAAATCGTCTGACTCTCCACCCTGTGTCCTAACACTAGTCGATACCCTATCATACATATCTTGGATAGCTCGAATATATGCAACCCTAACCCCTTTCTTCTCTAGAGCTTTCCACAAAATCTCTCTAGGCACTCTATCATATGCTTTCTCCAAGTCAATAAAAATCAAGTGCAAGTCTTGTTGGGCCATGCGATATAGCTCCATCACCCGCCGTAATAAATAAATCTCTTCCATGGTCGACCTTCCCGGCATGAAACCAAATTGATTCTCAGTAACTTGAGTCTCCTTTCGATCACTCTTTCCCATAATTTCATGGTATGACTCATGAGCTTGATTCCCCTATAATTTGCACAATTTTGTATATCCCCCTTGTTCTTATAGATTGGCACTAACGTGCTTCTCCTCCATTCCTCCGGCATGCGTTTTGACCTCATAATTTCGTTAAAGAGTTCGGTGAGCCACTCAAGACCTCTATCTCCAAGAGTTTTCCACACTTCAATAGGTATGTTGTCTGGCCCCACCGCCTTACCATTACTCATTCTTTTCAACGCTTCCTTTACTTCCTGTTTCTGAATCCGACGATAGTACTTATAGTTCCGGTCCTCTTCTCTTGTGTCTAGACTGCTAGAGTCATATCCATATCCATCATTAAATAAGTTGTGGAAATACGCCTTCCACCTTTCCTTGATATCTTTTTCATGCACTAAGACTTTGCCTTCTTCATCCTTAACACACTTTACTTGATCCAAATCTCTAGTCTTCCTCTCTCTACCCTTAGCAAGCCTATATATAGATCTTTCTCCGTCCCTGGTTCCTAGAGCTTGGTATAGTCCGTCAAAAGCTTGGGCTCTTGCCTCACTCACCGCCTTTTTGGTTTCATTTCTAGCTATCTTATACTTATCCCAAGTTTCAGAATTTCTACACCTAGACCACTCCTTGAAACACTCCTTTTTTACTCTAACTTTGCTCTGAACATTTTCATTCCACCACCACGATTCTTTACCCCTAGGTCCAAAACCTCTAGATTCACCCAACGTCTCTTTAGCCACTTTAATAATCTCTTGGGACATCTTGTTCCACATATCATTTGCACTTCCTTGTGATTGTCCACACCAACCCTCCCATATCTTTTGTTGGAAGATTCCTTGTTTCTCACCCTTCAAGTGCCACCATTTGATCCTTGGTGCTACCAGAGGACTTCTTCTCTTTGCCCTATCTCTAATTCTTACATCCATAACCAAAACTCTATGTTGGGTAGTCAAGCTCTCTCCCGGGATAACTTTACAGTTCAAGCAATACTTCCTATCAGACTTCCTGATAAGGAAGAAATCTATCTGAGAACATGTCCCTCCACTTTTGTAAGTGATAAGATGTTCCTCTCTTTTCTTAAACCATGTATTGGCTATAGAAAGATCCAAAGCCTCCGAAAACTCCAAGATGGATTTACCCTCCCCATTCATCTCCCCTAGGCCAAAACCCCCATGCACCCCCTCAAAACCTCTAGCCACGCTACCTACATGTCCATTGAGATCCCCTCCTAGGAAAACTTTCTCTCCTTGGGGTATATCCTGAAGTACCCCTTCTAGATCCTCCCAAAATTTTACCTTAAAGTGTTCTGCTAACCCAACCTGAGGTGCGTACCCACTAATAACATTAAAGGTGTCCTGTCCCACTACCAATTTTAAGACTATGATACGATCTCCTACTCTTCTTACATCCACGACATCCTTCTTCCACTCCTTGTCCACAATAATCCCTACCCCATTTCTTGATCTGATTTTTCCCGTATACCACAGCTTAAATCCCGAGTTGTCTAATTCTTTCGCTTTTTCACCTGTCCACTTAGTTTCTTGTAGGCACATAAAATTGATCTTCCTCCTCACCATAACATCCACTATTTCCATAGATTTTCCAGTAAGTGTGCCTATATTCCATGTACCAAAGCGAATCCTCCTGTCATGAACTAGCTTCTTTACCCACACCCGTTCACGAAAATGTGGGAACCCTTGCTTACTTTTCACTACATCCGGGCGGCGATGCAGCGGCCCTTGCTCTTTTGACACTGTACTCGAGCCATACAGCGCGTTGCTTCCGGACAACGACCTAGCATTCACATTATTACGTAATTGATCCATGTCATAGAGATTCGACAAAGTTTAACGTTGGCTGTCGAAAGCCTAACACAACCCTCTCCTTTTATCCGGGCTTGGGATCGGCTAAGAATAGCAAAGCTACCCTAGGCAGGATTGCCTTGGCTATTACCAATGCATATTTGGTTTGGACCCTCAAATGGACCAAGCTACTGTATGTTATGAGACTCTCCAATCACATGGAAGGATGCGCCAAAATCAGGTATCCATGTGGTAGAGTTGGGATTCTGATTTTCAGAGTTGACTAGCATTGCACTAGGTTGGGAGTCTTTGTTGGAATTAGTTCCCTGATTCTGTTCTGAACCAAAGGTGTTCGACGAATTGCCTTGAAAGATACTCAGAATCATAGCGGTAATGATACATTGCTGCTGTGTGACCAAATTTATAGCAAACTTGGCACTGAAAGTTTGCATAACGACCACCACGATCTCTGCCACCACCACGGTGACCTCCACCGCGATTTCCAGAATAATTGGACCGATTTTGCGAAATGAAGTTATTCGAAGAGGAACTATAAGAGTTCGAAGAGGAATTGTAACCTTGAGCAACATTGATCAAAGGTGAATCCACCAAGCGTTTCTGAAACTTTTTCATACGTGCCTCATGCACCAGCAGTAGCATCTCTACTTCTCCAATCGGAAGTGGCTCAAAATTACTTTTGATCACTGAGATCATTGGACTGTACTCCTCCGGTCGGCCTTCAAGTATCACATCGAGGTGTTCACGCGGAAGAATAGGATCTCCTCATGATCCAAGCGCATCTACTACGCATTTAATTTGAAAAAACTCTAGTCCCACATCGGCTAAAAATAAAGCCAAGATAGAGTATATAAGTGAGGGACAACTCTCACTCCATGAGCTAGCTTAAGCGCAACGACTATACATTTGATGTGCAGAAAAAATTTATGCATCGTTTTCTGCTCAAGCAATGTAGTTCTGAGCTCTGCTCAAAGTATCCTAGCTTTCACACGTGTTTGCTCTTGAAAATACTCATGGATCTGTTCCCAAACTTGATAGGAATGAACACATTCAATTATTCGAGATAGGATTGAAACGAAAGAGTCGATTGAAGCCACAACAGAAGGATTTGATCTTGTTGTTCCCAATCAGAATATGCTGGATTTTCATTTCCAGCTTCACAATCTGCCTCTGTGAGAAAGCGCATTGGAATCTGAGGATTCATCACAAAACGCTGGAGTTTATGGGACTTGATCACAGGTTCAACTTGTTGCCTCCATAGCAAGAAGTTAGAATCATCTAACTTCTGAGAAATCAGATGAAAAGTAGGAGTAGCAGAAGTGGAATTTTGATTTGCCGCCATTGATGGATCTCAAGCTTTGATACCATCATAGATTTTGAGAGAGAAAAGAGAAGGAAAAACAGGGGTTTATGTTTCTCTATTTATAGAGAAAGCAGCTGTGGTTACAATTAACCTAACTAAGGCAGTTAACTAACCTTAGTTACTGCACTAACAGAATAACAGAATTGACAGCTATACTAACAGCTGTCCTAACTAATCATGAAGTAAAACTTACTTATACACTAATAAGGATGGTGTTGCTAAATCATGGCCTGTCTGAGAGCACTGAGTAGATTATGCCCCCTGCCCCCCTGCATTGTGCCACAAATTACAATATTGTTCTGTTTCATGTCTGGCCTGAAATTTTGGTATGGTTTCCTTTGCTTCTAAATGTTTCCAGTTTCATAGACTTGATTAGATGGCTACTGTTCTATATTCAGAATATTTGATGTTAGCATTTGCATAAAACAGAATGGAGGTGCAAATAAAGATTTGAATAATGAATATTCATGGATATCATCCTGATTATTGTTAGCACTGATATCCATCAAATCTTAGCATTTGTTGTATATTACTCTATTCATTGATATCCTGTTTATTTTGGAAATAGGATGGAGGTTTAAATATAAAGTTTGAATTTTCTTTATGTGACAATTCTGTCATGATACAGACAATGTCAATGAACGAGACTATCTACGGACCGAGGGAGATCCTGGTGCTTCCGGTTATACAATTAAAGAAGCAGTGGCACTCACTAGAAGTGTGGTATGTTATTTGTTGTAACTGATGTATATTTCAGTTGGATGCCTGGACCTGGAACAGTTTGCATGGATTTACAATTATGAATATAAAATAAATAAAATTTATAGTATTTCTCCTTTAGTAACACAGCATCTGCCAAATATTTTTTTTTTTAGATTCCTGGACAAAGAGCCCTTGCATTGCATCTCCTTTCGTCTGTGCTTGATAAGGCATTACACTATATTTGCAAAGACAGAACAGGGTATATGACAAAAAATGAGAACAAAGTTGACAAATCAGTTGACTGGGAAGCTGTTTGGGCTTTTGCACTGGGCCCAGAACCTGAGCTTGTGTTGTCACTTAGGTAAAGTTTGCTTTTTGGTCCAAGCTGTTGGTATTATAAACTACCTGCTATAACTGAGTGAAGATGCATGGTTTTCTTTTTCCTCTTTTAAGAAAATGAATAATGTTGTTTATATTGCTGTTAATCATTAAGCATACAAGTTGATTGGTTTGGATGTAAGTAAAATTCCAGCTAGGTTTTATGTGTGTAATTTTAATATCACTTCCATCTGGCGTGTGACATATATCTGGTTCCATTACTGAGTATTTACATGTCTTGCACCCTAGAAGCCAGCCTTATTTGTGGTAAAATGTTTTATAATATTATTATGCCTTAGAATACTTTAGAGTATCTTAGTTAATCTCGAGAGTGGTTTCCATATTTAATTATTTTTGATGATTTTTTAATTATTAGGAATTTAGGATTTGGAACCTTGTCTTAAGGATGAGGGTTAGTGCTTTGTCTTTTGTAAAATATCATTACACACCAATGAAGATAAAATTCTCTCCTATTCTCTTTATTTATTTAAATCCCCATAATATGAACCTGGTTCCGAAGTGATCCCATCATCTGTGATTTGACCCCATCACTTGCTGCCTTGTTCTCTAAACGGGTGCTCATCTTTGTTTCTGTGTTTTTTTTTTTCTTTTAATTTTTGGTCGCTGTGTCCTTAGTCCTTGAGGATTCTTATCCTCTTATATTTGTATCTTTCTCTTCTATCTTAATATATTCTTTGCTTATATAAGCTTTGTTGATTATTATGCTTTGGGATGAGCTCTTGTGTATACTGGCTTTTTCTAATCTGTGCCCTTTTTTTGTGGTCTTCATCCTAAAACTGTGATGATCATCATATGTTAAAATGGATGCTGGTTGGCCCTTGGACCCTTAGGGAATTTTACTTCCTGCATAACTGTTTCTAAAATTCAATTGGAAGAGTGGGAATCTAGATTGCATACTTGACTCACACCTTCTGTCCTCTTGTATTTAATAATATGGAGTGTTGGTGAGGCTATAAAGATTTTTTATTATGAATTATAAATTACTAAATGCAAATAAATGTCATCCCAAATAGATGGCTATATATCTTGTCAATATGTTTGAATTTTGCCTATAGATGGTATTATTATGTTGTAATCCATGTGGTATTTTGAGTTGCTTATGATAAATATACTGATGAATACTTTAATTCTTTCAAATTGTATTAGAGTTTAATGCCCATGCATTGGTAGTGTAAAAAAGTTTGACACTGTCATCCAATAACAAATCAATGTTTGAATTACTTTAAAATAATTATTTTATAAGTCAAAAAACTTACCATTCATTGTGGGTTGTGATTGGATAACTGTAAAACTTTTTACACTGTCAGTACATAATCCTTTTTCTCATTGTATTATCATAAATTTATTTTTTTCCTCATTATATGGGCATCTTTTGACGGCAGTTGTGCTCTAATTTTGTAGGATATGTCTTGATGATAACCACAATTCTGTAGTTCTGGCCTGCACAAAAGTTGTTCAATCTGTATTGAGTTATGATGCAAATGAGAACTACTGTGATATGTCAGAGGTAACTGGATTTTTATTATCTTTTAATTTGACAATATTATTATGTTTAAAATTAGATTCATCTGATTTTTTATTTTAATTCCAGAAGATAGCAACTTGTGACATGGATATTTGCACGGCTCCAGTTTTTAGGAGCAGACCAGATATTAATGATGGATTCCTTCAAGGGGGTTTCTGGAAGTACAGTGCCAAACCTTCTAATATTCTTCCTTTCAGCGATGATTCAATGGATAATGAGACTGAAGGAAAACATACTATTCAAGACGATATAGTGGTTGCTGCGCAAGATTTTACTGTAGGTCTAGTTCGCATGGGAATCCTTCCTAGGCTTCGTTATCTTTTGGAGGTAAAACATAATTAATCATTGATCATGCTGAAACATTTGATGTCATGAGACTCTATCTACAAAGATTAAGGATATTTTTGTTTTATGATGTTTGAACTTCCTTGTCAAATTCATTATTCTCTAATGGTTGCAGAAAGATCCTACAACAGCTTTAGAAGAATGTATCATTTCTATACTGATTGCTATAGCGAGGCATTCACCTACATGTGCTAATGCTGTACTGAAATGTGAAAGACTTGTTCAGACAATTGTGAATAGATTTACTGCTGACAATTTTGAACTTCGATCTTCTATGACTAAATCTGTAAAACTCTTGAAGGTGAGTGGTAATTTTCCATTTTATTTTATAGGAAGTGATTTCTACATCAGCAGCCAGAGAATCATTCCTAATGTTTCATTTGATTTTGGAAAAGGTGTTTGCTCGGTTAGACCAGAAAACTTGTTTAGAGTTTATAAAGAAAGGGTATTTTCAGGCTATGACTTGGAATTTATATCAAAGTCCTTCCTCCGTTGACCACTGGCTAAGGCTAGGGAAGGAAAAATGTAAACTCACATCTGCTCTGATTGTTGAACAAATGCGTTTCTGGAGGGTCTGCATTCAATATGGATATTGTGTGTCTTACTTCTTGGAAATGTTCCCTGCCTTGTGTTTTTGGTTGAATCCACCTTCATTTGAAAAACTTGTTGAAAACGATGTTTTGGATGAATCTACTTCCATCTCTAGGGAGGCATACCTTGTTCTGGAGTCTTTGGCTGGAAGGCTTCCTAATCTATTTTCAAAGCAGTGTCTAAACAACCAACTTCCAGAGTCTGCTGGTGACACCGAGGTATGGTCTTGGAATTATGTTGGTCCAATGGTTGACTTAGCCATAAAGTGGATAGCAAGCAGAAGTGATCCAGAAGTATCCAAGTTCTTTGAGGGACAGAAAGAAGGAAGATGTGACTTTCCTTTCCGAGATCTTTCTGCAACTCCTTTGTTGTGGGTGTATGCTGCTGTGACTCGCATGCTTTTCAGAGTGCTTGAAAGAATGACATGGGGGGATACTATCAGCTCTTTTGAAACTGAAGGGCATGTGCCATGGCTTCCAGAATTTGTACCTAAGATTGGACTTGAGTTGATCAAATATTGGTTTTTGGGCTTTTCTGCATCCTTTGGGGCAAAATTTGGAAGAGATTCTGAAGGTGAATCTTTTATGAAGGAACTAGTTTATTTGAGGCAGAAGGATGATATTGAAATGTCTTTAGCTTCCACCTGTTGTCTAAATGGAATGGTCAAGATTATTACTACAATTGATAATCTGATACTGTCTGCCAAAGCTGGCATCTGTAGTCTCCCACGCCAAGAACAAAGTCTCTCAAAAGAAGGAAAAGTGCTTGAGGACGGCATTGTTAATGGGTGTTTGGTTGAGTTAAGGTATATGCTTGATGCTTTCATGTTTTCAGTTTCTTCAGGGTGGCACCACATACAGTCCATTGAGTCATTTGGCAGAGGAGGACCAGTTCCAGGGGCAGGAATTGGATGGGGTGCCCCAAGTGGAGGATTTTGGTCAGCAACATTTTTATTGGCACAAATAGATGCAAAATTTCTCGTCTCTTTGCTGGAAATTTTTGAAAATGCGTCTAAAGGTGTTGTGACTGAAGAAACAACCTTCATTATCCAAAGGGTGAATGCTGGCTTGGGATTGTGTTTAACTGCAGGACCTAGAGAAAAGGTTGTTGTAGAAAAGGCATTGGATCTCTTGTTCCATGTCTCTGTTTTGAAGAACCTTGATCTCTGCATACATAATTTTCTCTTCAATAGAAGGGGTAGAACTTTTGGCTGGCAACATGAAGAAGAGGATTACATGCACTTAAGAAGAATGTTATCATCTCATTTCAGGAGCAGATGGTTGTCTGTAAAGGTGAAGTCTAAATCTGTGGATGGCAGTAGTTCCTCTGGCATTAAGACCTCTCCAAAGGTTGGTGCTTGTTTGGAAACCATATATGAGGATTCAGACATGTCTTCCATGACAAGTCCGTGCTGTAATTCTTTAATGATAGAATGGGCTCACCAGAAACTACCACTTCCAGTTCACTTTTACCTTAGTCCAATCTCAACAATTTTCCATAGCAAGCGGGCTGGTACTAAAAAAGTTGATGATGTACTACATGATCCATCTTATCTGATTGAAGTTGCCAAATGTGGACTTTTCTTTGTTTTAGGTGTTGAAGCAATGTCCATTTTTCATGGCACTGACATTCCTTCTCCTGTTGAACAAGTATCATTGACATGGAAGTTACATTCCTTATCTGTCAATTTCCTTGTTGGAATGGAGATACTTGAACAAGATCGGAGCAGGGTTACTTTTGAAGCTTTGCAGGATCTTTATGGTGAGCTTCTTGATAAGGCAAGGTTAAACCAAAGTAAAGAAGTTATTTCAAATGATAAAAAGCATCTTGAGTTTCTGAGGTTCCAAACTGAGATTCATGAAAGTTACTCAACTTTTCTTGAAGAACTTGTGGAGCAGTTTTCTGCTGTTTCTTATGGTGATGTTATTTTTGGCCGGCAAGTTTCACTTTATCTACACCGTTATGTTGAAACTTCCATTCGACTTGCTGCCTGGAATACACTGTCCAATGCTCGTGTTCTTGAGCTTTTGCCACCTTTAGAAAAATGCTTTTCTGGTGCTGAAGGATACCTTGAACCTGCTGAGGTAAAAAAAATAATCATTAACTACCAGCTATTTTACTCTGGAGCATTATTTGCAGAGGATATTGATTGAGTACTTGTTCTTTTGATACTTTTTTCCTTTCTATGTTGATGATATTGGGTTGAATATATAAATGTCACTTATATTTTATATTTTATTATAATTTTGTAAATTTTCAAAAAGTGGTTGTTTAAAATGCGCTTAAAAACAGAAAAGCGTATGCTACAAAGTACAGCTAATGTTGCAGAGTTTAACTGTGTTACAAAATTTACAATACCTTTGACATTTATTGGTTGTATTGTAGCATCTGTCATGAATTTTGAGGAAGCTTTTGAGAGCACAGGAAATACCAAAATAAGCCATACTGATACTGGGTCCTTTTATTTTTTATATGATGCATAATAAAGTGAAGTTCCTAATTGGAATTTTGGATATAGTGAAGGATCTTATACTTCCAGCAATATAACAGATAGGGTCACTTAGCACCAAACATGCACATATTTTTTACAATGACATGTTTTTAAAGCTTGTCTTTAGTAGGGAAGAAATGTAAGGTTGTATCTTTGATACTTTGAAGTTAGAAACTATCACGATGGCTTTGTTGTGTAAGTTACCGTGAGGAATGAGGATTGTTGTTCATCAAGTTTCCTTATCTAAATTTTTTTATTTTCCATTTTTTGTTAATATCTATAACTTCTGTGAATAGCAACAATTGGAAATGGGTAGGTGATAATTGTTTACTACTGTATTATCTGTGGAGGGGTGCACTTGCCACCTGTGTGGTTGCACCAGCAATGCATACTAGTCATTGGCTCAGAATACACCATATATCTATCAACATTAATGGTGTACTGTATCTCTGCAGGATAATGAAGCCATTTTGGAGGCTTATACGAAGTCGTGGGTTTCTGATGCCCTTGACAGGGCTGCAATTCGAGGATCAGTTGCATATACTCTTGTTGTCCATCATCTTTCCTCCTTTATATTTCATGCCTGTCCCATGGATAAGTTATTGCTGCGAAACAGACTTGCTAGGTCTCTGTTGCGAGATTATGCTGGGAAACAGCAACACGAGGTAACCAAAGTCTTAAAAGCTTTTATCCTGATGGACAAATGGTAGTTTAAGCAAATCACCATTCAGAGCTTGTGCTGCCATTCATTCTCCAATTAGTTTTATCCCATCTGATTATGGAAATCAAATGTTATATGTGAATGTGTGCTGTGCACGTGTGTGCTTGTTCTGTCATCACGTTGTTTGGAATGTATCAGCTAGGACTTTGGCCTACCTAATAAAATTTTAAGAGTGTGCAGTGAGACATCACTGTTTAGGTAAATCCTAGTTGCAGTATTTTTATTACCAAGAATTTGAGGCCATGGAAGAAGTATAAGATTTTGTCCTATCTTTTTCATCCTAATTTAATTTGCATTGTTGCGTCTGTATTTACGATTATATAGCCATAATGTTGGTGTAGCCAGACATTACTAATGGAACCCTTGTTGCAGGGTATGTTACTGAACCTCATTCACCATAACAAGCCGCCACCATCTGTCATGGGAGAGGAGCTGAATGGTGGTGTACTTTCTGAAAGGAATTGGTTAGAGTCCAGATTAAAAGTATTGGTTGAGGCTTGTGAGGGAAATTCCTCTCTTTTGATAGTAGTAGAGAAGTTAAAGGCTGCTGTAGAAAAGAGTTCATAGTGAGGTAACTAATATATCGAATGCTTGTAAATATATTCGAGATATACGATGAGTACAACTAAGGTTTATATATAGATTTTTGCAATGGGGTCTCAAATGCATTAATTGGAGCATACATGGCCACTGATATTGATATTTTTTGTTAGAATGGAGTCTGCTGATTTTTTAATCGAGTCCTAAGGCATGCAATGTACATAATGAAGGAATACAAGTATTTTAGTCGGGTTATTATAAAATACACTGTTTCACTCCATTTTCTTTCTATTTAGTCCTTTTCTATCACTTCCTTTATTATATTTGTCGCTTCTCTTTCTCTCTTTTCTTTTATCTTTTCATTTTTCTCTTCCATTCAAATCTACCTCAAACTGAGGTGGATTTTGAGTACTATTCTTTTATGTTTTGTTTGAATGATGGAAGATTTTAAGTAGAGAGAACTGTAATAGAAAGAAGTATAGGAGAACTGAGAGTAGAGAAGTAAAAGAGAAAGAAAAATGTATATTATAAAGATATGTATTTACACAATGCTAAAAAGGCTAATTGTCCTTTTAATTTTTTTTAATGGCCCCACAATTCTTTTCAACCTTTTTAGCCATAATCTCGGCACTTTTAAGAGAATTTTGTTTTATTGGTGTGGATTCCACCACACTTTTGTCTCGTCTCCCACTTCCAAACAAGAAAATTTAGGGGCTGTTTGTTTTTGGAAAATATTTTTAATTTTCATTTCCAATTTTCTGAAAGTGGAAAACATTAAAAAAATGAACTTGGAACCTCCCAACATGGTTGACACAAGCCAGCATTGACACTGACTCTTCCCCAATATACCAAATTCCAGTCCAAAGCAAACAATAATAACAAAATAAACTAATACAAAATTTCCTTATACCAAATTTCAAACTAATGCAAGCATGAGATTTGTGAATTCTCCAGTGAAATGTTGATGCATAAGCATTATTGATAACAGTCATTTTCCCATTGATCTCTAAAACGGAAACAAAGAACAGTTCGTTGAAGAGAGCTCAATCAGAAGCGGTTACCATGGGCAAAAACACAACAAAATAAAATGAATGATGTTATATTTGTCGTGGTGCCACATGTACTGCATTTTCATGTTTTAGAGAAAATGCTGCAAATGACTTTTTTTTATCATTTTTAATTTTTACAAGAATTTTTTAAAAAAATTCATTAAAGATATTTCCTAAAACACAACTAAACTCATTTTCTTTATCACTTTCTATTTCATTAATAATGAAAATAGAAAATGAAGAAACCAAATAGGCCCTTATTCTCACACTTTTTTTTTTCACCCACTTCTCTCTACCCAAAATTAGCCGAAACAAATGATTCTTAGTTTAACAAAATGAAAATGGTCAAAACGGTCATGACCACACTTTATGTTTGTTGGCTACTTACCTTTCCATTTGTCATTATATTAAGGACTATAAGGGGTATTTTTTTTATAAAAAATAAAATAAGATGTCATTTTTATACTTCATATAAGCATGGAATAAAAATAGTTCTCTCAATTCACACTCGCGTATTATATCAACCTTGTAATAGCCATCGTACACATTTTACGAAGTCCAGTGTTGTATGGTAGATGCTTATACAGCTAGGAGTATTAGGTCCGTCGAAGAGACAATATGCATGTGCTAACAAAGGAAGAAGGATTAATACATGTGAATCAGCTTTAGGAGCATTCCATAACAATTAATCATCTAGCACGTGATTGAGTGTTATAAGCATATACATATTAATCATATTCCCTTTCTTATCATGTATACTGATTCATCTCAGAACCAAAACTCCGAAGCGTTTTCAGACATTTTACGAACCGTTGTTATAGAATGCACATTTTTTCTCTAACAAAAACACGTATACATTTTATTGGCTATTGTATTACCTCTTATATAGCAATTATGCACTCATATGCCATTACATTACCTCTTATATAGCAAGAATATGCACAAAGTAACATGTATACATTTCAAAAGATAAAAAAAGGAAAAGTGAAATTGTTGAAAATCAAAGAAGGACCTGTGTGTATTTTGTAAAATATTTTTTTTCCTAAGAAACGTTTCTCTATACGAAAAGAGTTATGTTATTTCGTAAAAAAAGATGCAATATAAATATGCACTAGTTAACGTGTATGCATTTTATTGGCTATTTAAAAGATAATAAAAGGAAAAGTGGATTTATTGATTGGTTAAAAATGTAACATTACTATTTTTTTTTTTACTTCATAACATTACTATTAAACTCTAGCTATTTATCTTTTAGATTAACAAATACTACTATTTGGTACTAAATACATATAGGTCCTGCCTTCATTAATTAAACAGGTTTCGGATCTACATATAGGCATGCATAAAGTTCATCTCGATACTGAAGGAAATTAAAAGATATAGATAGAGAAATTAAACAACACATAGTTTAATATAACTAAGTGCATGACACCTAGTTTATATTAATTAGTCAACTTGATCCAATTCTCTCCAAACCATCATGCCACAACTCTATCAATCAGCCTGCACACACGAGTTAATAAAAATTAACCAATAATTAATAATCTTGGAGAAAAACATTAAATCATGGAAATAATAATAATGATCACGAATTCTTACGTTAACTTTAGTTGCAGAAACTGAACTGGTTGGTGAATTTGGAATGAACCTAGCCCACTGTGAATTGGTTGTAAAGCACAAGTTAGGAATATGTATGAACATTTTGTGAGTTTCAAGAAACGTTAAGCTAGTTACAAGTATGTGCAGTGCTAACCCTGAAGACTAAACTAAGGGTTAGAAAAAAAAATTACATTTTTCGCTGCAGCACTGAAAGCTTCTCGATGTGGGATCTCA
Source organism: Glycine max (assembly GCF_000004515.6). Taxonomy (NCBI): domain Eukaryota; kingdom Viridiplantae; phylum Streptophyta; class Magnoliopsida; order Fabales; family Fabaceae; genus Glycine; species Glycine max. The sequence continues at coordinate 9,048,914 of NC_016088.4, read as the reverse complement.
GGGTTCGCAGCTTTGATGCGCTGTATCTCCTCTCTGACATTTACAACAACATCAACCAAGTACTAAATGAAAAAATAAAAGAAAATTATGTTGATGAAAGCAACTTATGATCTTTTTATAAAATCCTTTTAAATTCATTTCGATAAGACAATAACCCTTCTCAAGAAATTATTAAATAAGTTATTCTTAACTAAGCTTCATAATCAAACTTATGAATAAACTTTCATTTGACAATAAAACTATGTTGAACAAGTATTTTTTTTTTTAGTTAAACTGTTTAGGGTTGTGTTGTGAGAGAAAAAGACAAAAAAAAGTACACATCTCTTTTGCACTTACTTCATGAAACGGTTGTAAGCAGAAGGGAGACGGTGCTTTTTCTCAGGTGCTGAAAAAGAAATCAAACAAAATAATAAGGACACATAATGGTTGGGGTTGAGAAAAAAGCACATCATATGATTATGTAAATGTCGTGTTATATAATTGTTTGGAGATTAGGGGTTCTGAAAAAGGGTTTGTTTCGATCTGTTGTAACTACGTACGTTTCACAACAAATGATGCTGCTTTTGGGGACACTGACTCGTTGGATGTTGTTGGTGAGGAAGATGAAGATGATGCTTGCCCCTTTTTGGCATTACTGTAAAACCCCTGCTGGAAACAAAACAGATGCTTATGTTTGTATACATGCACACTCTCACTTTTTCTAACCAACCCTCACTATACTATTCATCTCAAAGAAAAGACCAAATATAGCATAACAATGAAGAAGAAAACTAAAACAGAAGCATTAGGTATAGTATATATAGAATATAAATGTGTCTTGTTCAAGAATATTAATTAATGTTTTATTATGGGGGGTGCATGTACAACCTGCAGACTTAGGGTGGTATGATCAATGCTTTGGTTTTGAGAACTTGGGGGTCTGGTGCTCAGAAAGGAGAGGTTGCTGCAGTGACCACACTTCACTGTCACAGTGTCTAACAGCCTCTTGCATGGGATACCAACCTACACAATAAAAAACATCAACATATATGACCCTACATATATGTATAAATAAATATATCTCTAGTTCATTCCCCTCTTTCAAGTTTAGGTAACATTATTTTTTGTTAATGTAATTCTGAGTATACCACTTGTGTACTCATGAATTTAACAAGTTTAATTTTTCTTATATATATAAAAAAATTGTTAACCATTTTCCAATAGGTGCATATGCTAGGTTTTAAATTATGATCACGATGGTCACGGTTTTGCAGTTTCATTGTGTTTCGCTATTGCGAGAAATTGTGGACGAAAACCTTGGCGTTACAACCGAAATCATGGTCTTCGACCGGTTTTAAAACATTGGGTATATATATTTGTATGATACATAAAAGTTCAATATAAACGTAACCTTATGATACTATAACATAAATATGAATGAGTAGAAACATGAGTTATTAAACAAGTTAAAGGGGGTAGGTATATATTATTTTGTAGTGGTGTTTAAAGATGAAGTTACCGCGAGGACAGTGTTGCAGAAGTTGCAACGAACGTAGCAGAGGTGTTCAGATGGTGGAACCAGGTCCATGGTGAGTTTGTCTTCGTGGTTCATATTTCGAAGGAACAAGGATTAGCTAGGAGGAGAAGGGTGAAAGAGAGAGGAGTAGGGTTAAGCAGAGGGAGGAAAATGTTGCAGTTGTAGGGTTTAAGATAGCAATTTGAAAGGGTCAGTGAGTGATATATAGGAATAGGAATAGGAGTTGTGTTGTGTTGTGGGGTATAGCGTCAAAAAAAGAAGAGTAGTTTTGGTTTTACCACTTGGTCTTCTTGTAGTACAATTTGCTGCAGCATTATATTGCACGCTTTGTTTGCAGACATGACCTGCACCAAGCACTGACACTAATTAACCATCTACAATCGCCAAAATATCGTTCTTCATTACTTTATACTAGCACATATATACATGTATTATATATCTATATCTATTCTCTGCAGGAACATGAATGAGAGAGTGAGCCATATATATAATTAAAATCCTGTTTCAAAATTTGATTATTAATCGAAGACTATTTTGTAGGTAAGCTTTAATATTAATTTAAATTTATAGGGCTAGTCATTCATTAGGTTAATTTACAACAGTTGAATGATTAAAAAAATCCGCATGAGTTTAAGAAGTTTATCACTATTTTATTATATACACACTAATATGCATATATCTGTGTATGCACGTATTTGTTATAATGTACAGAAAGAAAAGTTGTATAGCTTACAATCGTAAATGGAAAATTTAGAGAGAAAATGGAGGCTTTGTTTGCTTGACATCTAATGTAAAAAAATGCAAGGAGTGTTTGTCATCGGTTATAACTTTTTAGGTATAATAATTTATAGGGTAGAATATATTTTGGATCTCTTAAAATATTTTAAATTTTGATCTTAGTCCCCATATATACATATTTAATATGTTTTTAATTTTCATATTTACTAAAAGTAATGCAGTTTTAGCCCCTTATCAAAGAATACAAGCATGTGTTTCTGTTAAAATATAAAGATTAAAAATGTATTAAATTTTTATAAGAGTTTTGAGATTTTTTGAAGAAAAAAACATATTTTATCTTAATTTTTAAACAATATTTTGACAAATTATATGTGTATTTGAGTTATTATTTTTAAATTTAATTTGAATAGTTTGGATTTATAAAGTTAATTTTAGTTGAAGTTTAGAAATGAAGTAATTTACGTTTAAATTTTATTTTAAAAATCAGTTTTATGATAAAATTTAGGATCGTGTTAATCCGTTAAGACATTAGATAAGAAGACAATAAATTAAAAAGAGCTTAGTATAAATCACATTAGGGATACTCATGATGGGAATATATTAATAATATTTTTATTAAAAGAATACTTTTTTATCAGTTAACTATACTCTAATTAGGGAAGTAATTAAAATTTATCTAAAACTTAATATAAGTTTTTCACTCCAATTGAAAAGCTACAAGTTTTTTTACGTTGACTTAAATGTATTTAAGAACACAAGTTGATTTTCAATTGTTTCAACCAAAATTCATAAAAAAAAAAAATCATGCATGTTTCTGGTCCTTCAATATTCCTTTGAGGAATTACACCACTCCAAACATCCACTAGCCATATATATATGGAATAATTGTAATTAAATTAACTAGTTTATATGTACCACTCAAAATTAAAACACTTGTTTAATACTCCTGTATTTTTAACTAGATTTTTTTAGGGGATAAAATAACTTTAAATCTCTGGTCCAATGCTTTATAAATGTCGACTTAAAACCGAAATTTTCATCCCCACTCTTTCTGCGAAAACTATACATTCACAAGTTTTTTGTTTTTTTGCAAGCCCCGTGCCTTTTTTATTCCTAAGTTATATAACATTCTTTTTTTAATTCTATGAACATGTTACGTTAAGGTAGGTTGGTTAACGTTTAACAGACTCTTGAAAGATTTAAGTTTGATCCTTGATGCTATTTAATTGGTAGGCGATATAAATCTTTATAAGAAATATTTTTAGATGTTTCCATATAATAGTATTTTATTTTGAATAGTTTTACACTTTTACTTTTACACATTTTAAAACAACAATTCTTACAAGTTATGTAATGGAAAGAGAGAAAAAAAACGAGTTATAGAGAATATTGTATAAAGTTATTGCAAATCCTACTTTTTTTTCCTTAATTAATTGCAATTTGAGTTCTTCCACTATTATTAAAATTTGATTTTAATCTCTTTATTTTGTATATGGGAATTTGGTTCCCAATTATTTTAATTGCATAATTCTGAACTACCTTTTTCCTTGACATATAATATTAATGCAAATATTAACATGACACTTTCTTGTGCTTCCGCATCAACACATTCATAATTGAAATATCACTCTCCTACAATGCCATGCCAGCATTAATATTTTTGTTAAATATTATATGCTAAATTAACAGACAAATAGAGATTACACGAGTAAAATAATAACGGTATCAAATATAAAAATTTCGTACCCCAGTGCCCAGAGGCTCTTCGCTATGCGAAGGTATGGGGGAGGGATGTTGTACGCAGCCTTACCCTTGCATATGCAAAGAGGCTGTTTCCGGATTCGAATCCATGACCAACAAGTCACCAAGGCACAACTTTACCGCTGCACCAGGGCTCGTCCTCAACGGTATCAAATATAAAAAAAAAAAAAATAAGAAAACCAAATTTTGACGATAATTTAAGGACTAAAGATATAAATTAGTCTTTTGATTTGTGCTTTTTTGTTCTTACATATATTATCTTTTGGAAGCAATCCACATGTGTTTCATACTATTCTTAATTATAGTATGTTAGCTTGCATAAAAACATTAAAAATGTAATTAAAGTATTCATGAAATGTTATTAAAGTAGAAGATATAAATAACTCTCATAACTGAATTGCAGTACACATTTAGCATATAGTAAGAGACTTCTTGTTTTAGTTACACCTAAATCTTTTCACATCATAAAGTCTAGTTGACCATATCATGACTTTGGAAGCTAACCCTCCCCTCCCCTAAACTTCCACTGCATAAATAAACATGCAGCTGGCCCCTCTTTTTCACCACTACACACACACACTTCGTAAGTAACCCTAGTATTCAACCGTTCCAAAACAACTTTCTCTGGACGTTATTCATTATGTTTCCCTCAAATTGCAACCCATAATGCTTCTACATCTCAAATATGGAAAATAAAGTATAGGAACTGCCCCATTATTATAAATGCATTGCTTATTCAAGTTGTTTCCCAGATCCCACCTTGCCACCCATTCATGTCTCAGATGCAGTGATTGCACCACCTATAGATCGAAGCGAATGGTAATAAACCTCATTGGAATTAGAAGCCCACCCTGTAAATATGCATGGGAAGCTCAATTAAATCAACTGAAGATGAAAAGTGTATAAATAACTTCCAAAACACCAATTATGAGCTAACCAAAAAGAAGTCAACTTCAACATAATACACACAAGGAATCAGAGCCAGAATTCAAGATACTTTAAAAATTTGATTACAAAAACCATTGGATTTCTTTAATTTTTTCACCCATCTTGATTAATAATGGAAATTCGAAAGAAAAAAAAAACTACGAGCCTTATGAAATGGGCACATGAACCATAGTTTCTAGTAATTGATAAACCAAAAACCAAATTATAATAATTAGAGGTATAAAACTAGGACATGCACATGCTGAAGGACAAATGCTAACTAATGTTAAGAAATAAAAATAGAAAGTTTTTATTTGAAGAAGAAATTATTTACTATGTAAAAAACACAAAATCATGTAACAATATTACAAATATTTAGTAATATTTTTTCAAAAAGCAACAAATATTTAATAATATATATTTAATCTTAACTAATATTTATTTAAACGATATTTAAATGTAGTTTCTTAAATACGTTTAGTCAAGTCAACGTGTCAATTAGTTTGTGCAGCATTGTTTTAACTTAATCAATAATGTTGAATTTACACTGATACACATGTGACTTTTACTAATATTTTTTTTATTTAACATTTAATAAAAACATTACTAAAATCTTAATTTTGACAACATTTTTACTAATAAGTTTTAAGATAAAAATGTTGTTTAAGATCACATGTGATAATGTCAAGTAATATCTAGTTCAAATCCTAAATTTGTAGTTAGGTTAAATATTTTGGAAAAAAATTATTTATAATAATCATATTTAACTCAAGTAAAATTATCTCTTATAAAAAAATACGTGTGATTTGTATAAAAAGAAAATATGTAATTATTTTCTAATTAAATTAGAATTTTCTCACATAATAAATGTCAATGTTGAATGTTAAAGTGAGGAGACTCCAATCTTAATTAACACCAAAACAACATCAATAACCGACTATACTTAAGTCTTAAAGCATTGGCTGGCTAGATATATGTAAAAGGAGGGCAATGACAATGTAGTTGAAGCACGAGATAAGTTGGGAGAAGCTGAATATTGAGAGGAAAGGGAAGAGGGAAAAGATAGTGAAGAAAAGGGACCCTGTTATCTAAACCCCCTTTTTGTGGGTGCAGCGCTTGAAGTGGAAATGTGAGAGTGACATGTGGTAGAGTCACATGTCAAGGTCATGGCAGAGACTAATTACATTACAAGGCAAAGGGCAAATGCATTGTGGTGTCTTTTTGTGATGGGACGATTCACAATTCCCAAACAAGGAAACAAATCTATCTCCTCACTTCAGGCCCCTACCTTTCTATGCTTGTATAAATACACACTTTCCCTAGGGCTCACACTCACAAGTCACACCTTTTGCTCATTCACTCACCTACATAGCCCCTCTCCTTTTCTCTAGTCCGATGAATGGCCAGTCATTCAACCCTCTCTCTGTCTCTCCTCTCCTGCTGCTGCCACATAAATTCAATGAGACTATTCAACTACACCATGGGGATATAGATATACACATAAATACATAAATTTTATTCGCAATATTTTTTTTACTTACTATGTTATTCGTACTGTTGACTGGTTTTATTAATAATTAATATATGCCGAAAAATTTAAAAAAATTGATTGATCATTTTTAGGGAAGTATTCCATCTTAATCACTTTTTTTATAAGACTTGCTAATCAATGTAAAACATTGATTAAGAAACTAAAAAAATAAAGTATTTAATGTGAAAATCACGAGAGAACGTAAAAAAAGTCATGGATAAGATAATTTAATATTTGTCTTTTTATTTTTTTATTTTTATCTACATAATTCAAATATGAGATCTTATTTAAAAAGTTTGAATCGAATCTCACTTAGTTCAGTGACATATTGATTATTACATTCTTATTTAATATTACCTCCAGTCCAAAGTAAGTATTGCACTTGGGAAAAATTGTCTCTCAAAATAAGTGTTGCATTTGGTTTTTCATTGTAACATTAATTATTCTTTTCCACTAATATCCCTAAAAAAATTTACTTCACTTTTTAAATTTAATATTAATATTATTCTATTTCATCTATTTAATAAGGTTTAATTTTGTAAAATTATCACTCTCTTTCATTTATTAGTTTTCTTAATCTGTATAAAACAACCTATTATGATACTTATTTTCAAACGGAGAGAGTAATATATTATCATACACAAGAATTAACTGACACACAATTGTTTTAATCTAATAACCAGTCTCAAATATGAGTTTTGAATGATAAATAAAAAAACTCAAAAGAAAAATTATTACTTGTGATCTTCTAACTCAAATCAAGTAACGTGGTCTCTTTTAAAAGATATTATTATAAATAATAAAATTATTGACTTTTATGATAATTATATTTTTTTATTGAAAAATATTAATTATTAATTTTAGTAATTCAAACCCACAACTTCTTCTTTCTTCTTTTCTCTTTAACTATCAACACAATCTTATATCTTCTTTTATTATAATTATGTTAAAAAATATATTTATAATAATTTTTAATTGGTCGAGAATATAAAAATATTTAAAGTACACTGAAATTAAACTTTTGGCCTAGAGATTCCTTTGTCTTTTTTCAATTCATATATCTATAGCACACCGCCCCCCTTTCACATCATGTTCCTACGTTTAGTTCTGTTCATTAACTTATTTGGACACAATCATTTGATCTATAGTTACCCAAACTTGTTATCCATATCGGGAAACTGGGACAAAACCCGAATTCTCCTCTCCTCTCCCTCTATGATAGAAGTGAATTCGTTTACACTGACTAAGGTTGTCTCTTACTTTCATTAGCTACATAATCTGAAGGGTCAATGAGACAAAATACTCATCGACAAAACATGGCCAAAAGTAATGGCTAGCTATCATGAAAGTTTTATCGTGTCTAAACGTGGATATGTCATAGTGCATAATATAATCATGTTATGAAGGGATTTCTTGTGACATGCTTAATTAAGTGAATGTGTTTGTACATGATCTTGATTAAAAGTGAGTTTGAAGGAAGTGATTTTAGTAAAAGTAATATTGTTTGGATATATTGATAAAAATCACTTTTAAATGTGTAATAGTCCTTAAGAATATTAAAATATTATTATAATAATATTATAATGTTAAATAGCCAACTAGTTTTTTTCCACCGCAAAATCAACAAAATGTTGCTTATTAAAAGCACGGTTTTCATGTTCAGAGTTAATTTTATAGTCTTTTTAATTATTAAAATTAAGTCGTTAACCTCAAATTTTATCCATTGCTAATGAGAATATAATAAATATTTAAAGTGAGATTAATTTGTATAAATTGACAATGAAAATTGTATGAATATTTAAATAAATTTAATAGGATAAAAAATAGCTTTAATCACATTATTTTAATTTTTATTTAAAAATTTGACATATTTTTATTTTTTTAATCAATATAAATTAATTTTACGTCATATTTTGTTATATTTTCATTAATTACTGGTTGATATTTAAAGTTAAAGTTTAATTTTAATAATTAAAAAATTATAAAATCTAAATGAAAGTACTAATTAAGGAACCAAAATAATACATAAACTAAAATATAAGAATTAAAAATTGTAATTTACCCCTTTTCATCAAGCAATTGTTGTCCCCCTTACGTCACTTTCCCCGCTTGGTGGGCAATCCTCTTCAGGGAGATCCTCTGATGCTTAGGGGGTAGTTGATTAGTTGCAACTGAGTGGAACATCTTGCAGTTCAAGACTATACAGTAATCCTCTAGGTGGACATCTTCTGGCTGTCCCAATATGTCATTGGTGCCCTGACCTATAGTATTTAGAGTGTCTTCCCGTTCTACAAGTTTTAATCATAAAAAAGCAGTTGTGTATCACGTTTACAGGGGCTAATAATAGATATACAAAACAAGCCACAAGGCAACCAATCATCCATGATGAAGAATAATTTTACTTTATTTTTCATCAACAATTTTTAAGTATATGACAATTATAATTCAACGTTACACACGATTCTTTTTTAATGACATGGATGAATACAAGTACCAACTAATATTACTAGCTACTTGGGTTAGTATACATGTTTGGTACTGAAAAAGGATGAGTGAGTGAGAAAGAGAGAAGGAAAAGGTAAGGGAAAGGGGAAAACAACCAGTGACAGTAGGGAAACACAAGGGGAGGGCACAACAGGCGATGAAGATGGATGGACTACATTTAGCCCAAGGAATAGGAAGCCAAAGGATGCAATATCAACATTCTACTTCTCACATTTCCGTGAAAACTATGGGGAAAATGACATGAGAGCTATTTTTCAAAGGTGGGAAAAGGTGAAAGAATTATTTATCGTTCTAAGAAGGAATAATGATGGATTCAAATACTGGTTTGTCAGATATAATGGAGTGCTGGATGAAATTTTTTTGGAAAGAAAACTTGATCATATCTTCATCTAGAATAGGAAGATTCAAGTAAACATTCCCAAATTCAAATGGAGGATAGAAGAAAGGAGGCAAGAGGAAAGAATATTAAAGGAATATAGAAGGAAGGAGGAGAATGGTTAGGAAAGGAGGAAAGTAGAGCATGGGCAACAAAACAATCACACCCAAAACACATATAGACAGGGGCAAAATAGATTTCAAGGAGGGAATTGGGCTAATAAACTAAGATACCAGCCAACAAGAAATACACAGGGTTTTGGAGAAAGGAGGAAAAAGGCTTACCTTCAAAATGCAGGTAGAGGTGGCACAAAACAAAATTAAGTGTGGCAAGTTTGAAAGAATAGGACAAAGGAATCAAGTGAAGAGCCATGGAATGGGTTAGACTTCAAAATGAATCCAATTCCATTAAATTGGCTAACAAGATAATGGGTGGGCACACTTAAGGATGTAACAATGTTCAACAAAATCCATGAAGAGTCTTTCCTTGGAGTATCTTGGGAGATTTCCATGAAGCACTTGGGGGATGATATGGTACTGATATCAGGGCAATAAGGTGAATGGAGAAGGATTGTGGTCAATCTTAAACTCTATTGAAAAATGGAACCCGAGATTGATTTTGGGGAATCATCTGACATAGGTGCGGCGTGTGGGCATCACATTAACAACCTGGATTTGGAGTGTATTTCATAGATCCTTTGTTTGGTGATAACATTGGCAGAGGAAACTTTGCAATTGGAAAATATGCAATTTTCTCTAGCTATTATCTGAACTTCATCTCATCAGATAATTTTGCATAGTTTGAGGGTAAGAAAAGATGGTGTGTTCTACTAGACAAATGTATTTGAGGAACTACCATATAAGGTGACATGTAACAGAGGTAAAGGGTGGTGTTATTGACTGTCAATAGAGGCATAAAACTCATGTGCTAGTGATCTTGGAATAGATGTTCAATCTTTCTGCAAGAAAGTAGAGGCTCGTGATAACATAGAGGTGGGGGCGGAGGATGGTGGCCACTGGTGAAGGAAGATCTAGGGTTGCAACAAAAAGAGAGTGGGAACCATACAATACCCCCTGGATAATAATCTAACAACTTAGAGTGTCTCTTTGATGAAAGCTGCCTAAAGGATGATAGAATTCAACCGTTAGAAGGGGAGAAAGGAAAAGAAATTGGTTTGATAGGCGGATTTGAAGGGATTCAAAGGGAAGACTTACACGAAAAGGGGGTGTTTGACGACACAAGGGAGTTTGGAGGCAACAAAGATGTCCTTTGAACAAGATGGTCATAATGAGGAAACCGAACAATCTAGAAAGCAAGGGGAGGGGATAAAGTGTGATGGATATGAGACAGTTGGAAACACACAAATTCAAACTTTTGCATGCGAAGTTCAAGAAGTAAATGAGCCAAATGTTAAAGCAGTAATACTTAGGCCCATTGGTGACACATTGGACATTATAGACAATTTTCTGCAAGGATGTTAGGGAAATAATGGGACTCGACCCAAAGCTAATGTAAGTGGACCTATTATTCACAAATCTAGTGGTGAGAGTGCTAATAGAAACAACATAAATTTGGGACAACCAGAAAATAAGAAGGGTATTTGGAGTTTAATGTTGGGTTGAAACTATGTAGGGGGTGGGGTCAAGTGGTACAACATGATCTTAGTCAGCCTGGTGCAATTGCACTTCTTATGAGACAAAATAGTGGCGCGAGTGTGGTGGCTCTCAATCTCGTATTCAAGGTGGAAAGGTGGGTAGTTCATGTGTATTTGAAAGAGGCCCCATTGAATATCATCCAACGATTTCTTAAGGAAACATATCCACTTGCAAGGAAGCATCTAGGAGGCACAAGGTGGTAAGGAGTGCATCTCTAGACTTTTGTGATAATATGTCTGATGGTTGTATTATGAACTGTAACAATCTCTTGAGAATTAGAGATGAGATGCAACAGGCAGGAAAGGTATGGGATGTTGGTATGAAGCTAAAAGTGTCGAGTAAAGGTAAAAATGACTTTTTGATGGGAAAATTAGTGCATTATGTGGAGAGAGATCAAATGGAGGCAATAAGGGCAACACATAGATTTGAGGAAGGATTTACAAGATTTGATCAATGAAAGTCCTATCATATGATGTGAGGAGCTTGGGGGGAGGGTTAAATGGAAGTTTGTGAAAAAAATAGTTATAAAGGAGGAACTACAATTGCTTTTCCTACAAGAAACAAAGAGAGAGGTGATCAATAAAGAATTATGTCAAGCCATTTAGGGGGTAGGGATGTAGAGGTGGAATGGTGTTCATAACCAACATTTAATAGAGCAAGAGGTTTGTTGTGTTTATGGAGTAAAGACATTTTCCAAGTTTTAAATTCCTATCAAGGGGAGGGATATATTTGTTTGGAGGGGATATGGAAGAAATGAGGTCACAATGTTACTATTGTAATCGTTTATTTCCCTTATGATTTGGAAGCTAAGTGGAGGTTATGTGAGATATTAAGAAATCTAAGGTGAATAGTTCAAACACAATTTGGTGTGTAGTTGAGGATTTTAATTGTGTAAGACTATTAATGAAAGACAAGGAGAAAGTGTGGTGGACTATGGAAGAGGTGAAAGTTTGGAGTTCAACAATTTCATCAATGATTTGGAATTGGATCTCTTATTGTTGGTAGAAACTTCACTTGGTTTAGGCCTAATGGAAAAGCTAGAAGTAGAAATTATAGGTTCTTGACATCAAATGAGTGGTTTGAGACGTGGAGTGGTAGCACAATTTATGCACTGAAGAGGAAGCAAGGAATTTCTTCAAGAAAATATTTAGTGAAGATTCTTGAGAGATACCTACACTAGATATGGTGAATTTGAAAAGTATTTCGAGTGAAGATAATGATATGCTTATGACTTCTTTTGGGTTAGAGTAAATTAGGGAGGCAGTTTGGGATTGTGGTAGCTCAAAGAGTCCAAGACTCGATAGTTTCAATTTCAAATTCATCATGAAATTTTGGGAGGTTTTGAAGGAAGATATGGTTAAATTTCTTGATGATTTTCATACATCCGAAACTTTTGCTAAAGGGACAAATGCATCTTTTATCATTCTTATCCCTAAAATCAATAATCCTATTAGTTTAGGGGACTTTAGACCAATCTTTTTGGTGGGATGTATGTATAAAATTGTGGCAAAGATTTTGGAAAAAAGATTGCAAAAGGTGTTACATGAGGTGATTGACTATAGGCAAAATGCCTTTTTGGGAGGTAGGAATCTTCTACGTAGTGAGATGATTACAAATGAAGTTGACGATGAAGCTAAACAGAAGAAAAAAAGGTGTTTGGTTTTCTAGGTAGATTATGAGTAGGCTTATGATTTTGTATGTTGAAGCTTCCTTTCTACATGTTGAGGAGATTAGGATTCAATGAAACAAGGGTAATTTGGATTAAGGGGTGTCTAGCATCAAGCTCAGTTTCCATTCTCATTAATGGGAGACCCACCAAGGAGTTCATGCTTCAAAAAGGTCTTAGGCAAGGGGATCCACTAGCTCCCTTTCTTTTCAATATAGTGGGGAAAGGGCTTAGTGGATTGATGAGGGAAACAACTTCTAAGAATTTGTTTTCAGGCTTTAAGGTGGGTAAAAATAATGTGGAAGTGAATTTATTACAATATGTGGATGATACTATCTATATTGGGGAAATGAGCCTTAACAATGTGGTGGTCATCAAAAGCATATTGTGGTGTTTTAAGTTGGCATCCAGGTTGAAAGTGATTTTTCTTAAAAGTAGATTTGGTGCCATTGGAGTGGATGGAGAAGCTATTGAAAAATATGCAAGATACTTGAATTGTAGAATATTGAACCTTCCCTTTATGTATTTAGGCCTCCCGAATGGAGTCAATTCGAGAAAGGTGGAGACATGAGGTCCTATTAAAAATTCAAGAAAAAGCTTGCTATGTGGAAACATAAACACATGTCCATGGTCGGGAGAGCTTGTTTGATAAATTCGGTACTTTCTTCAATACCTTTTTTTTTCAAAATCCCAAAAGGGGTTTTAGGGAATTTGATTGCTTTGCAAAATAGTTTTTTGTGGGGAAATGAAGATGGTAGGGAGAAGATATCTTGGGTTAGGTGGGAAACTATTTGCAACCCAAGGGAGCAAGGAGGATTAGGGGTTAAAGATCTTGCTTTGTTTAATGAGGCATTACTTGCAAAGTGGAAATGGAATATGTTCCATGATATGGAGTCCCTTTGGGTGGGTGTGTTAGAGTCAAAATGCCAAGGTTGGAAAGGGTTGGGTGAGCAAGTAGATAATAACTGTGAGTTTATATGGTGGCGGGACCTACTAAAATTAGTGTGTGGAGGGTCAGAGGAAAATAATTGGTTTGATAAGTTGGTGGAGTAGAATATTAGAGATTGGAGGAAGACTAGATTTTGGTTGGGGGGGGGGGGTATGCTTGGCTTTTGAGTCTCCTAGGTTGTTCCTAAATTCTAATCAAAAGGGGGGGACAACATCGCAAATATGGGAAAATATAACTTAGGCAAATAGGAATGGAAGTTTAAATAAAGGAAGGAATGATTTGAGTGGGAAAAGGATAAGGTAACAACTTTTTACCATTGCTTTGAGAATGTGAATATTAAGGAAGTTGGTGATGAAGGGTAGGCTTGGAAGATCCTCGGTTCATGTATATACACGGTGAGCTCATCATATTTGGAATTACATGCTTTGAAGTTTGGCAATGAAGAGATAGACATCTTCAAAGCTTTGTGGAAATTGAACATTCCACAAAAGGTGGCTATATTCATGTGGAGATATTTCATGAGACTTCCAAAAATAAAAGAAAATCTCTAGATATGTCACATACTTACGCTTGATGGAGATCTTCTATTCCATTTTGTCTTGAGGAGGAGGAATCTATGTCACAAGTTATTTTCTCATGTAGGGTGATACAAAACATTTGGATGAAATGCTACTTTCTTCTTGGTATATGCACCGTGCTTCCAAATAATAATAGACAACATTTTTGGCAAGATGCATTGGGTCTCAATGGTGGGTGGGTGCAATCTTGATGGCCGACGATGTGGGGTGCAATCACTTGGTGTGTATGACAACAAAGAAATGACCTTATTTTTTATGGTCAGAATCTAGACCAAGAAATTCTTCAAAAAATTTGTTTTTGGTGTGGTCGTGGTTAAAAGCATATGACAAAGTCTTTCACTATTCTTTTCAACAATCGAATTCTTTTCCTGCTGGTTGTCTAATGGCTGGCCCCATTGGGTGACTGAAGGATATTGTTTTTTGTTTTAGGGAAGGGGATATCACATTATGTTCCTTTGGGGTCAACATTTGATCATACATAGGACTTATTGGGAGCTGAATCTTCTAATATGCATATCTTTGATGTATATATTAATATTCGGTTACTGTGATAGCATACTTGTTGAACAAGTGGCCTCAATAACTTAAGAGGGGGGGTGAATTAAGTTTCAAAATTTCTCACTAACAAACTTTTAACCCCCTTCTAAATGATAGGCTCATAATGCAGAAGAAGAAGAAGCAATCAATTTAACAATGTTCTTTTAAATGCGCAAGACAAAGTAAACTGCAGTAAAATAACTGAGATAAGGGAATAAAGAAATGCAAACTTGATTTATACTGGTTCGGCCACTTCCCGTGCCTACGTCTAATCCTCAAGCAACCCACTTGAGATTTTCACTAAATTTGTAAAAAAAACCTTTTTACAACTTCTGAACACCCAAGGAATCTCTTTCCCTTGTGTTCAGGAAACTCATAATTCAAGAGACAACCAGTCTCTTGATTACAACTTACTTTCTGAGATGAACAGAAGATTTCTCTCCTTTAGAGTGGATAATACAATTTGATGTTCCTAGATGAATTCTCGATAGATTTGCAAGTGTTTGCCCAAGAGTTGTTGAGAGAACATTTGACAATGAAGTTCTCTTGGAATATCTCTCTCTTGCTTTTTGAAATCAGACACACATATATATAGGCCCTTCGTGCCATTTCAAAATGGTTTGAAGAGATGTGCCTTTTCAAAAAGCTTTTTTGAATTTTTTCACTGGTAATCGATTACAGGTTTCTGGTAATCAATTACATAGTTATATTTTGAAGGATCATGACTTTTGAATTTGAATTTCAAGAGTTTCGTTGCTTGTAATCGATTACAAACATCTGGTAATCGATTATAGGTTCAAAATTCAAATTCAAAATCCTTTTTAATAGCTATTTTTCAAAATTGTCTTCTGGTAATCGATTACGAGAGCCTTGGATGTCTTGGAAACACTTTGTTTTGAGGCAAGACTTGATCTTGAGTTAATCTTGAAGCAAAGCTTTGTTTGTTGAAGTAACCTTGTATTAATCTTGAAGCAATGCTTATCCTTTGAAACAACTTTGTTTGATTCTTCTTTGACATCATCAAAATCATGTATTCATACATTCACAATA
Source organism: Glycine max (assembly GCF_000004515.6). Lineage (NCBI taxonomy): Eukaryota > Viridiplantae > Streptophyta > Magnoliopsida > Fabales > Fabaceae > Glycine > Glycine max. Next base: position 9,033,125 of record NC_016088.4, on the reverse strand, counting down.
CTTACAGGGTGCCTTTGTGATATGATACAAATGGATAAAATTGGGAATTTTAGCGTTGATGTAAAATGTTTGTGGGGGTATTTTGGTTATTTACAATATTTTCAAGCACTTTTTGTGTAGTTTAATGAAATTTGAATTGTTGATTAAGAAAAGGATGAATATGATGTGTAGAATCATTTTTTAAACATTTATTTAATTACTATTTTAGTCTATACATTTTACATGGCATATGTTTGTTTTTATATAATGAAAATTATAATAAATAAATATCTTTATTTAAAGATAGAATTTATATTATAATTAAAATTCATGATAAATAATTTTTCAAAATATATAAAAAGAAAATAAGTTATGCATTGACAATGTAAAACAGTTTTACACATATCGTCATCAAATCACAATCCATCATTTTTGATAAGTTTTTTGATTTTTATAATAATTACTTTAAAAGTCATATCAATGGTTATTTGTGATTGAATGATGGTATAAAATTATTTTACACTCTCAATGCATGATCATTAAACTCATATGTAAATTGCATTTTAAATTTATAATACATAATATAAATTGTGATATATAATTATATTTAATTACTGACAATTTTAAAAAAAAAATATTAAATTCAATTTATAGATAAATATAGAAGATGATAAATTGAAAAAGATGGACAAGTAAGGAATTGAAGTACACATATATAAATAAAAGTAATAATACTATGAAATACTAGAAAGAATATTTGTTTGAGTGTGACTACTAGAAAAAATGCTTTTAACATCAATTATTTTGGATGTTCAACATTGGTTTAAAATCGATGTTGAAATGACTATCGTTAAAAGTAGGTCATTTTTAACATTGGTTATAAAAAATGATGTTGAAATCCACTAACAACATCGATTCTCCTAAAAATCGATGTTGTATAGTACTTACAACATCGGTTGTAGGCAAAATCAATGTTATATTGCGCTATACAACATCAGTTTTGGGCAAAAACAATGCTATAATGCATCATACAACATTGGTTTTGGACAAAATCGATGTTGTATAGTAATATACAAATTGGTTTTGCCCAAAACCAATGTTGTAAGTACTATACAACATTAGTTTTGGGGAGAACCAATGTTGTTTTTGCATTTGTTTTTAAATATTTTGTTTACTTGTTAAATGAACCCAAACCTACAAATTAAAAACAAAACCAATCTAGGCCAAAATAAAATCAACCCAGACAATATATATTATATTCAAATTATTATTGAATAAATACTAATAAATACAATAATGTCAATACATAAATATCATATATAACCTAAGATTTACATAAGTCTAAGATTTGAAAATTTTCTTAAACACTACTTAGTGCTTCATTTTTAACTCGTAGAAAAGATCTTGCCCACTGAACATGATCGCCTTTATTCTTTTTGGTTCCAATGGTCTTGGGTCAGTAAACTACTGCATGATATAATAAAACATAACTTAATCAATGTAAATAACAACAACTATAACAAATGAATTTAGTTTTGAACTAAACAATTATCATTTTCCAATTATCCTTGAAACCTCCTAGGACTATGGTTGACATCCAATGCATGACGTAATAGTCACACTCAGTGCTTCCTATTAGATTATTACACTAAATTCAATAAGATATTCAAAGTTATCCCAAAATTAATGTACAAAGTAATAAAATGTCATTTTGAAGAGATCAAACATTGTTTAAATGACTTAATTTAACTAGAATCCATTTAGTAGTTGCATTGATTAAGAGAAACATGCATGTATATTGTACAATTAAAATATTGATATCAAATACTAATGATAAAGTAAATGTGTTACAAATTAAAACTGACATGTTAATCATTCCTTTCAAGTAGTTGTTGAGCTTATTGTGCATGGAACAAAACCAGGCGACTACATTGTCCTTAGGACATATAATCACCAGTTGTCAATGTCCACTGCATTGGAGAACATTAAGTTATTATAATGCATATATTATTTAATTTTTTTTGTTCATTTTTACTTACCCATTCAAGTTGACTCCTAGGTAGACATCTCTCTGTGAATTCTACATCCATTTCTTAATATAATTCTCAAATTCAAACTTTGATTGCCCAGATCTTTGTATGGACTATGGGTCAAGGAATCCATACACAGAGGCATTCCCTGATCACAGACTTAACTCATTCATATGCCTATTTTTGTTAAAATAAATTAAATTATGCATCAATTTAAAGCAATCAATTAGGCAATGGACTGTAATTTAAATTTACTTACATAATCCATAATTGTATAACATGGATGTTTACACATTGAGCACTGTGTGCTATTTCTCCAAGATCTTCATGCTTTATGTACAAGGGGACATTATCATTGTACACCCCAAACATAGTTGCATCCCACGACACCTGTATAGGCTTGAGGAAAAGTTACGGGATCATCAATGTCATCTAGTATCACTACTACAAAATAACACTACTACAACACTGCATCAAGGACGGTCCTAGAAAAATTGTCGTCTTCGAAAACGTGGTGGTATTTTTGTAAATAATCATAATTTTTCAAAGACAGTTATTGCAAAACCGTTTTTAAGATATCTTTCAAAGGCGGTTTTTTTCAAACCCATCTTTAAAATAAGATATGCAAAGTCGATGTTTATAAAGGGATCGTCGCAAACATATTTTTTTTTCCTCGCGCCTGTTCCTCTTCACATCACGCCCCTTCCTCTTCTTTGGAGTTTAATTACATACCTAGCTTGGTAGTGTCGCTTAAACCTGAGGCTAGCCAGAGAACTAGTTGCAATGGTCCGCAACAGGTTCTTCCTCATTCCCCTTCTTCTTCTTAAAGCCTCACTTCTTCAATCTCTTCCCCTTCATCGTCCAAAACGTGAACCCTAGTGTCTCATTTCGTGAACCATTTGAACCCTAGTGTGTCGTTTCATGAACAACTATAGCTTCTTCTTCATTATCCTCGAGGTGTCAAATACTGCGCTCCAACAACTGAATATGCCATTGGAGAAACTTGTTTCGATTATCCTGAGAGGAGAAGGCCTTGTGGTAGAGGTCCTTGTTCTGGAACTCGCCATAGACGTTGTAACAGACAGGATGGCCCTCTCTGCCATGTCCATGCATGAAGACCACCTTCTCCAAGTCGTCTCCCAGATCTTCATCCAGAAGGACGTCGATGTTGAAGTCCTTCCTCCATCGGAGAGTGTTTTGAAACATGACAAGGGCGCCCTTCACTTTGAGCTCCCGCGCTCTAAGAAACTTGAGGAGAATGATGTCAGTCCTGTCATCCTTCAAGAGAGGGACGCCCCAGATGGAAACCTCCTCGTCCTCTAATTCCTCTTTCAAGAGTTTCTTCAGCTCATCAATGGCATTTTTCTCAGAATCAAAAACCCTATTGCTACCTCCTTCAATGACAAGGACTCGTTCTCTAGGATTGGAATAACAATCTTACTACTATCATTCTCTTCTTCTTTGTCTTGGACCAAATCCTCAATAATGGGTTCCACCGCTACGACTACGACTACATGGGGTTCCTGAGGCGGAGTAGGGTTGGAATCATTTTGGGCCATTTGGGAGAGTGGAGAAGAAAGGTAGCTAGAGAGAGTGAGAGAAGAAAAGGAAAAGAATTGGTGTGAAGCAGTACTAATCAACATCAAGAAGAAAATAGCATAGAGGCTACTAAGAGTGTGGGAATCCGCAAGGTGCTTCTTCTTAGATATTTAGATCTGTAGGTACTGTTTGTATATGTTCATACATTTTTCTCCCATTCTCTCATAGTTGTGATTATGTAATGGGTTACGAGTGCCAACAAGTGTAAAACAAGATTACCATTTCCTTGGACTCTTAATATTGTTTTTGTTGTTTTTGATGTTTTAATTGCAGGGATCTTTTTGGCCTCTAGGATTTTTCATGAAATCATGCTCTATGCTTCACAATCGAATACTGGCTGATCCCGCATTTCTTTTCAAAATTGGCTCAGAGGTTGGTTGGGCTTGTCTTATAGTAATCCTAATTTTGTCTGTTCATATTATTTAATGGCAGGACTACATGCAGTGCCTTGAGTTATCCAATTGTTGTGACTGTTCTATATAACATATGCCAGTAAGTGTTCACCATTTGACAACTATTATATATTAATGTGCTTTATTTATTGGAGAGGCTAGGACATAGTTGAACCTCCTTGGTTTGCTTTCCCTATCTTGAACGCTAGAAATTGTGGTACTAAAATAGTTTTCCTATGTAACAAGGTATCTATATACTAAAAGAAGTTATGCTGTATTCTTCATATCATATAAGCTATAACTGGTAGCATTTAAGAATTAAGATTGACTGGTCTCTGCTATCTGTGAAAATCATTCATGTACTATTGTTGGAATAGTTGGTTAATTTTGGATATGCAGATTGTCATCGATACATGTTGTGCTACGTTTGATGAAATTCAAAAAGAGAGGCAAAGACTTTTGGGTCGAATTTGAGTTGTATCTTGCAGATCTTCTTGTTGGGCTGGTTGTTAATGTTGCTTTGGTTGGTATGTTGGCACCCTATGCTCGTTCCCTGTTCATACATATTTTGCTTGATTATAGACACAAGTATCGTTCCCTGTTCATACACCCTACCCCCTTCCCTCATACCACATGTGTTAAAGCTTTTGGACTTAATCATATATCTGCAATTGGCCTTGTGGATCATCTAATAGTATGATGATTCTGTTAGTAAAAAAAATGACTAAAAATTAATTAAAGCATTGGGATTTTTTTGGTTATAAATAAGCATACATATGCTTCAACATTTTTTGGAGTCTATTATTTGCTTTCTAAGATTTGATCGATGTAAAATTATAAATGCATATTTAAATATGATAATTTCCATGTAAAAACTCTGCAAAACCAAAGTGTCACATCATTGTAAAAACTAAAGTCTTTCACTTGACAAACATTTTATGAGCACTTTTAGACTGGTGCCACCATATGGTTTGCTGATAAAGAAACTGTCCATATAGTGTTCACAACATATTTAATAAGTAGCTTTCATACTAAAGAATATTTAATATTATGTTGTTCACAACATATGAATCCTTATTTTTCTGAGTGATTAATTTCTCACATGTCCTTGTTGAATACCAGGATCATAAAGACATCAGAAGAAGACATACCTGTGCCACCACTTGTGAAGAGTGCTTCTCTTTGGGGTATGATCTTGTTCTGTTTAAAAATATTACATGATTTCTAGTTCATCTCTTCTATAAATCGAAGACATCAGACGAAGACATACCAATTAGAGTGTAGAAGAGAGCCATTGTTGATGCCTAGAAAAGGGGAAAGAGGATTATAATCCATACACACACAGTGAGAAAGGGGACTATAATTCTTAATTAAGTTGTTCATTTTCTTGCGGCAATTTCACTTTCAGACTTAAATAAATTAATAAAATGAAAGACAAAATTTTCATAGCCAGTTAATTATTAGTATTTCTTATCAGAAGATAAATCAAATTTTATTAATGTAAAGAGTATCAGCTAGCAGTGCTCGATGAACTGCAATAGCATTTTCCTTGCAGTACTAATTTTATATGGTTAAATTAATTAAAACCCAAAAGTGTTAAAGAAAAATTATGGTCATGTATTGATACTCTTTATCAATGTGCATGCACTCAATGTTTCATTCATATGTGAACTGTGCTAATTGTTTGTTGGTTTATTTTTGTATTTTTGTTTTATATTTTTTTAGTTTTGTTCCTCCAGAGCTTCCTAAGCCTGTCGTGGGCATTAACTTTGCTAGGGATGGCATGCAGGAAAAAGACTCTGAAAATAATTGCACACAAAATATCAACCTCTTGGATGTTATCACTTTTTCACTTAAAGATGATTTTGGGTTTCCAGTAAATAATTATGTTTATTGAATGCTTGAACTTGTTGTTGTGATTTCTAATGTGGCTTCTCCATTGTCATAATTATGTTTATTTCATTTACTCAGATTATCTAATTACAACTTGTTTTCTTTTTTACTAATTAAAAATACAATCATTTTCATGTGATTAATGTGAAGAGGGTATTTGTTGATAATTAAAATGTTATTATGCATGTGATTAAGAGGTTAAAATTGAGAAAATTTTATTGCTTGCTTATAACATAGGTTAGTGGTCCTCTCTACAAGTTGCTACTAAAGAAGGAGAAGGCCCATGGCATGGATATAAATTATGTGCGATGGAGCCCTTGGGTAAGATTCTAAACTGCTCTCTGCATCTTGTCTTGGTGAACTAGAAGATCCTACCTACATATAGAAAAGTAACATACAAACAAATAGATACTAATTAAATTGACCTTTAGCATTTTGGTGACATTGCTGCAGCCAAAGACCTTGTGCACAATGGAAAACTTGCGGAGATCATTTTGGTTCCCAGTTTGGTGGTATATGCTTTATATTAAAAGCTTATATTAGTTTGTTATTTAGGGTATAAGGTTCCCAGTTTGGTGGTATATGCTTGCATAATTTGGTGATGCAACACTTAATTACCAACTTATATGAAAATGATATGCAATTATGCACAATGCACATCAAAATTAGAAGTTGCAACTTGCAATATAAAGAACTTTACACATACTTTTATTGCTTTATCTAGCTTTCTTTGGTTTTAACTTTTATCTAGTTTTAAATATTTTTAAGTTCAAAAAGTGAAAGAGCAAAACTCAGGATCTAATTTTAACTTTTATCTAGTTTTAAATATTTAGCATTTTTAACTTTTATCTACATAGTAAGTACCTTTCCCCATTCCTCTTTTATTTTATGCTTAAGTTCTTATAATTTATATTATGACAAGATCTAAAGTCTATTGGTTTCTTTCTTTTCTTTTTATTTGTTTAGTTACTTAATTTGAGTAGATTGTTTATTGTTGGGAGCAAAATGGCTAGCTGTTGGGCTTTACTAGTTGATTGCTCTTCGTTTTTGTTGAAGATTTTGTGTGAAATGGATTTGGTAGCTAGTTTCAATTATACTCAAGTTTTTTTTTTGGTTTCTTTGAGTGGTGCCTAATGTAGTGGATTCTCCTGTTAAATTGTTAATGCAGAGTATAGTATGGATTTTACTGGTTATTGGCAATGTAACTTTGGAATGAAGACTAAGAAGGGCAATCAAAATTCTTGTTTTTAATTCTATAAATTTGATTTACATGGATAGATGTTTGAAATTTCTCTGGCAAGCATCATTTGTGCCTTTTCATTGATTGGACCTGTAGTTTATATTTAATTTGATTATGTATGGCCATGATATGATATAAAATTGTATGTTTTTTTATTGTGTATGATATAAAAACTTATGCTTAATTAAGTTGTTTTTGGGCATCAAATCAGCCTCTTAAAATCATGTTCAACTCCTACAGCCTAACTTGAAATTTGTGGGCATCTATGCTATATACTGCATATTATCATGTAATTCAAGGAAATAAAAAGACCCTTCAACCTTTACAGCAGTGAAATTCTCTATTTAGTTATTAGGTTAACGTTTTCCTCCTTTCCTTTATTTGTGTCATGTTTGTTATGTTTCTACATTATGATATTAAACCTATGCATGTGCATTTGTAGTGAATTTTGGGAATGTGAAATGAAATATGACACTGATTTTAATTTTTACTTCTAGTTGGTGAAACATTTTTCTCATTATTTTCTAAACTCTATTGGTGTCTTACTTGTTTTCTGTTATTTTTTTTATCTCTTTTTCTTGTAATATATTTATAAAAAAATTTCTGGGTATTTGTGATAAATTTTGTATTTATTCTTTTGAATATCATATTAACACAACTTGCCCAATATACATAAAATGGTATCCTTTCTTGTTTTAGTAACTTATGTGCTCTTTTAAAATATTGAAGCCTGTAGAAAATAGAAAGCCTAATAAGTTTGGCTTTGGGAGCACAACTGCAGTTAAGCATAGTACTCCAACAAAAGCCAAGGTATTTTAATTCCTTGAATCCATTCCAGAATTTTAATTTAATGATGTAGCAGAAATTGATTTGAGCTTGAGCTATTAATATGTGCAGAAAACCTTAGGGAAATAGTCAAAACAAGACTCTTAAGTATATCAAGTGCAAGTATAAAACATAATTCTTAAGAGGGGAGTATAACAATAATTTTTTCTTGCAAGTTGTAGACTGTATTAGTAGATTCTACAAATTGTTATCAAGGTTTACTATTTTGAATTCCTTTTTGTTGTTAATTTCTAGGAAATTTTCAAACACACAAATTTTGGTCAATATATTCCCAATTTTGGAACATTTAACCTCTTAACCACTTTACCGGATAATCAACTCTATAATTATTCTCGGTCAAACACATAGATTGATGATGGCTTTGATACAACTACACTACCCCACATGCTCATTGAAAGGCTCGAATAAACTAAGGTCATTAGTCATAACTAAAGTCAATACTAGGGTTTTTTCATTCCTATAAGATATATGAGTCATATGTTGTTTGTTAATATATATACATGACACGCGGAAGAAATTCTGCATTGCTTAAGGAAATGTTCAACAAAATTGAGTTTGATATCTTAATTTCATAAACATAGTTTCAGGAAATTAGGAAAAAAAGTTAAATAAATCAAATAATAAAATATATTAAATGATTTCTTATTTTTACCCTCAACTTATAATAAAATATAAGAACTCTTTTGTATATTTTATTATTTGATTTATTTAACTTATATGGCTACTATTATCATGACTACTACTCTTCTGTAAAATATTTAAGAATTAGGTAGTTCCTGCTGATTATTTCTCTGTTACTATAACTCTGCCTCATTGTTAATTTTTAATAATGAAATCATTCTCTTTGCAGGTAGTTGCTCTAAAATAGCTTGACCGAAATGGTCTTCAAGAAAATCGAGAGTTTTTTTGTGGAAGTTCTTTTTCTCTTTGCATGTAGTTGCTTTTGGATTTCTACCTTTTTTTACTTTGTTTTAGGTGGTGAAATAGAAAATTGTTTTTATAATAATGCTTGTTTTTATTATTTTAATGTATTTATAGATAGAACTTCAACTAACTAACAAAATTGTTTTTATTTTAATGTTGTTTTGGTCATTTCATAATAATGCTTTTATTATTTTAAATTATTATTTTTTCAAAATAACATTCTAAGACAGTCGTTAACTAACGATCGTCTTAGAAAGTTACCTTTCTAAGATAGTGGTTAGCTAAGCAATGTCTTCGAAATGTACCTTTCTAAGACGGTACTTAGCTAACCATCGTCTTAGAAAGGTTCCTTTCTAAATTCTAAGACGTTGCTAAGCTAACGACCGTCTTAGAAAGTTACCTTTCTAAGACGTTGTTTAGCTAACGACTGTCTTAGAAATATACCTTTCTAAGACGGTGTTTAGCTAATCACCGTCTTAGAAGACAACGTTTTTCTAAGATGGGTTTTATAGAACCGTCGTTGAAAGTCTTAGCTTTCAACAACGTTAGCTTCAAAGATGGTGCAAAATTGTCTTTGTATGTTGTTTTCCACCGTCGCCGTTTGTCTTTTTTGTAGTAGTGTATATGAGATCGTCATTAGGTTTTGACTTATCAACAGGCTTCATCGGTCCCTTGGGTACCTGTTTATCCTACACAGTTAATAAACATAAGTCAATGACAGTTAACACTTTATTTGTAATAAATATTTTTTTAATAATAATAAACACAACAAAAATGAAATATCTATTTTTAGAAAAAGGCTATACAAGATGTGTTGGCCAAGCAAGAAAGATGTTAAGGGTCTGACTCATTAAATGAACCTCATTAGTGGGTACAAGGATGCGAGCATCAACATCTCAAACTTCCTCAACACCCACCTTCACCATATCATTGCCCAAAGGGACATGGAGCACGGTTGTCGACCCCTCATAAACTCTTCAGGCAAGGAGGATTGTCATCAACATATAACCCATTGCCCTGAGCGATCAACACAACTTCCCTTTCTATTGACATGGGCACCAGAAAGAGCTACCTTAGGCACAACATGAGATACAATTCCCTAGGGCTGCATTTGGCTAAAGGACAACATTAGTTGTCTCGTCATTTTTTCAGTGATCAACTACTCTAGCTCGTCCCTAATATTTTGTGTCAGCTCCTCCTTAATACTTTGTTTGAGTCAATCCAGCTCTTTTGGGCTGATTGACGTAGATGTGTAGGAGCCTGCTGAAGTTGGTCCAAAGTATTGCCTAATTATCACACTGGCTCTAGCAACATGGACACGACCAGGGTGCTCTAGTCGCTCAATGGCAACAATTAGTACACCCTAATGGCCATGGGCTACAAAGCTACCCTGTGCGTACTACTCTTATAGGAAATCTTGCAATTAACAACATCTTAAATTGTTTATGAACTATTGTTATTATATATAGAGACAATTGAAACTAAAAATTAACTTATAATCCTATCAGAAATCTGGCATATCGCCTCAGATGTCATCTAACTTGATTTTTTTATGCAATCCATCTTCCACTTCCCTTGTCGTTTAATGGGAGATGGTGGATCAATGGTTGTTTTAGTGCTCCTAGATTGGGATGCTTGCTCCAATCGTTTCTTTTGTTTTTCCTCCATTAACTTTTGTTCAAAAAAAATAATAACCCCCATAAGACAACATGTGAGGGGCAATGCTTTGTTTTTGGATGGATTGTGCCTTCTTTCTAACATCCTATAAGAAATAGACAGTATATAAAAAAATGATTAAATCAATTGTAAATGTCAATTTCAAAAAGTTGAAGGACCACAACTAACCTCCTATGAAGGATCTCTACGGCTTTGACAAAGTTGGTTCCACTTCTCTTTTCTAAATCCGTACTTCTCACAAACTTTGTCATTGTCCTCCTCTTTGCCTTTCGCTAGAGCCCATTTGGAAGTCAAATCGGACTTAAATTGTCTCCAGTGCTATCCTACAGTCTGTTGGATTTTCTTCTTTTTCCTTTTATTAGATGCTTCAGGAATATCAAATTGAGCCTTAGATACAAAATGAATTGTAAGAGTTAGTAAATAACAAAAATGTGTCGATTTAATATATCCAATTACCATAACATACAAGTTTCAATTGAAATACCTGAATGCCCTCCCAAATCAAATCCTTTTGAGCTGCAGGAACCTATTTCTAGTTAACATATGTAACATCCACCTTGTCTCGAGCAATGACTCCCAAATAGGTCATTAATTTCTTTTTGTAGGGACCATAAGCTTTTCTAGTGGTAGGATTCACATGATTCGGTGGCCTCTCCACCCCCATGGGTCAGGCAGACAATGATATGAATCGTGTTGCTTTTCTAGTTCTCTTTGATATAGACGGTGAAGGTGTTGACTCAGGAGGAGGGGAGCTTGTTGGTGTAGCCATGTGCTTGTTAAAAACAACATTAATTAAAGTCAACTCAAAAGTATAGTAAGTTATGTAATTGTAAACATGGAAACAAGTATATATAAAAAATGATTACATTATATGATGTTAATTAATTCCCCTTCATTATCATCATTACGATTTGCATGGATGTCATCAACTTCTTCTTCTCCATTGATGTTAGGCATGTGTGTGGAGAAAAGAGTGTGACAAGTATCAAGGGTTGAATCATCATCTTTAAGATTAACACCAATGGTTTTTCCGTGTAGAACCACTGACCACCTTCCATCACAAGGATCTTGAACATAAAACACCTATTTAGCTTGTTCTGCCATGATGAAATCATCGGTTCGCATAACGATATTACTATCAACCCACTTACACTTAAAAACACACACAATGAATTTAACATAATTAAGCCCCCAGATTTCTTCAATGACTCCAAAGTAAGGCAAGGACGCCATACATGGGTTGTCATCCTTTATAGTAGCAAAGTGTTGGGATTCAGTCTTAAGACTAACCCCACTGTTTTGCCCGATACTGTTGTTTCGTTGAGAACTTGTTCCACTGGTCAGCGATGCTAATCGGCAAGTGTATTGAGTCGCACAAGTAATATATAAAACGGTAAGACTGAGTGTCGAGTCCAAAGGAAACTTATTTCATTCAGAGAGCATTCATTCAGTAGGTAAACATTTGTATAAAACCAGTAAATATAAAGAGAAGTTGTGTCTACAATTATAATTTAACTACAAAATTAACTATCTAAATGTGAGAGATAAACAGATGATTAAAACGTTGGGTCTTTCTACTAAACAAAATGATGTACTTAAGTGTTTTTCTCTATTTAAGGTTGTTTCTATGTTCTATGCCGAAAACGACTACTCAAACTAAGATCCCTCTAGTGAATGAGTCTAATTCTATTTAAACTTCGTTCTAGATTCCTTGTCGAACTTAGCCTAAACGAATTGTATTAAGATTACAGCATATTATAAACTATATCCCTGTACTCCGTGTCCAGACATACAGTTCTCTAGTCTGCTCTATCCAGTTCCCAGGATTTAAAACACTTTCCAATGCTAAAATTCCTAACTTTACACACAAATGGGTGATCAAGCCAAGAGCATGCAAGAATTAAATACAGATAGAAGCAATGAACACATAAAAACAACTTTAAATAGATAGTGAATAGTTTTACATCAAAGCTCAGCAGAAATCCCTAACAAGAGATTTAGTCTTCCATTGCAAGTTAGCACCTTTCAACACCAAGATGAGGTTTTTGAGAGAAAATTAAGATTACAAAGTGGTGGGGATGTCTCCTCCACCTCTAAAAACCTAACAATCACTCCTAAACCTAAAATCCTCTTTAAAGCTGAGGCCTTTCGTTCAAGTTTTTCTCTCTTGCTCTATTTTTTGGCTTTGTTACGTCTCTCTTCCAAAAGAACTCTCCATTTTTCACCAACTTTAGTCTTTTTAAGGGATTTTTGATTCTGAAGGCTCGCTTAGCGCCATTTTCCCGCTAAGCGTGAGTTAGTGGATTTTTGCTTAGCGAGCTAGGCGCGCTGAGCGTGAGAAGAGACAAATGACTCGCTGAGTGAGTTGATCGCGCGCTGAGCGTGTGCATGAATGACAGATTCTCTTCCAGATTCCTCCAACTCGCTTAGCGAGCTGAGTGCCTCGCTTAGCAGATGTTACTCGCTAAGCGCATATGCCTCGCTTAGCGAGACACCAGCTGCTTCAACCTTCTTCTTCTTCATCCTTTAGCCTGAAACTGAAGTTGAACCACATTAATTCACAATATTGGGAATATCTACTGAGTAAAATTAAACTAAACATAAAAATATGTACAAACCTAAAAAAAAACCACAAATTGGAGAAAAGATATAAATTTCATGAAACTTTTCAATACAAAAGTTAGTCGTAAATGACGACTAACAGGTACCCTTGTCGTCTTCTGATTTGGTGTAGAACGAATACTTGTTGATATTGTATCCCTGTCATGTTCTAACATTTCTTTTAGACCCATATGCTAACTTCCATAACGTTTTAGAAGTACTATTGTCACCAAAAATTGAATCTTTAAACCAATTTAGGAAAGTGTTGTTATGCTCTTTTAACACCCTATTCTTGGGCATTTTTGGGTTACTTTCTTCGGCTAAGGCTTTATGATGAACTATGTATGACACAACTTCATTACTATTATTCAATATATACAAATGAGTTTGTTTCAATTCCTCTAGACTTAGAGTTATAACATGCAGCCCTCGTGAACCCTTACCTCTCATGCTTTCGTCATGCCAAAACTCGGGAAGCCCAACAAGTTTTGTCATTTCAATGTACTCTGAACAAAACTCAACAACTTCTTATGCAATGTACCTTTCAACAATGTTTGCTTCAGGATGGTGTAGATTTTTTGTATACCCTTTTAAGATCTTCATGTATCATTCAACCGAGTACATCTACCATAAATAAATGGAACCACACAATTTAGTTTCCTTCACCAGATGAACAATTAAGTGAACCATGATGTCCAAAAATGAAGGAGGAAAATACATCTTCATTTGACACAAGATAACAATAGTCTCATTTTCCAAGTCATCTAACTATAGAGGGTCAATGACTTTGCAACATACGACATTAAGAAAAAGCACATGCGAATTATGGCATGCTTGACTTTGTTAAGTAAGATGTCTCATATCACCATGACCAAGAGTTGTTGCATCAAGACATGACAATCATAAGACTTTAAGCCAACGAATTTCAAATCTTTCACCTGCACAAGGCTTTTAATATTTGAAGAGTATCCCAGTGGCAGTTTCACACACTGTAGACACTGACAGAAACTTGTCTTCTCCTTTCTTGACAAAGTATGACATGCTGGAGGCAAGCATATTTTCTTACCATCAGACCTTGGGTGTAACTGATCACGTATACCCATCTTAGCTAGATCCTGATGAGTATTCAAACCATCCTTTGTTTTGCCTTGGATGTTAAGAAGTGTGCCATGGACACTATCACACTCATTTTTCTCCACATGCATAACATCAATACAATGTCTAACATCTAGATCGAACCCGTAGGAAGGATAAAAAAATATCGACCTCTTTTTCCATAAGCAAGTTTTACTTGTCAACTTCTTTTGGGTCTTTTCAAATATAGTATTGATGTCCTAACCTGCTCAAGAACCTATTGACTAGTTAAAGGTATCAGTGCAATTTTATGCTCTTGATTTCCATTAAAAGATTTTTTCAATCGCCGGTAAGGGTGATAAGGTTTCAGAAAACATCGATGTCGAGTGTACACTATTTTTCTTCCATGTTTTAGTTGTATGTAGCTTATGTCTTCTTCAAAAATAGGGCATGCACGATGGCCCTTAACACTGTATCTACTCAAATTTCCTTATGCTAGAAAGTCATAAATAGTACAAAATACCATTACAAGAAACTTGAATGTCTCATTTCGATTCCCATCAAACACGTCAATCCACTCGTCCCACAACTTTCTCAACTCTTCAATCAAGGGACTTAGATAAATAACGATGCCAATTCCTGGCTGTCTTGGCCCTGATATCATCATAAACAACATAATGTATTTTCACTACATGCACAACTAAGGAAGTAAGTTGTAAATTACTAGCAAAACAGGCCACAAACTGTGCTTAGTGCTTAAACTGCCAAAGAGATTCATTCCATTAGTGGCAAGTCCAAGCCTAAGATTTCTTCCCTCTTTCCCGAAATTCAAATACAAACGATTAATTTTCTCCCATTAGGAAGAATCAGCCAGATGGAAGAGCATTCCATCCCAGTTTGTCCCATCTACATGCCATCTAAGGTCTTTTGTGTCATCTCCATTAGCAGACAAATGCTTAAACCTTGAAATGATAGGAATATACCATAACACCTTCATTAGGGGGCCTTTCTTTGTGCTTTGATCACTACTACACTCATCATGATCCTTCACTTTTTACCATGATACCCACACCTAGGGCATTTATGCATTTCTTCAAACTCGTCTCTATACAATATGCAACCTTTAAGGTATGCATGAATTTTTTGATACTCCATACCCATCAGACACGATATCTTCTTCGCCTTTTAGTAACTTTTTAGCAACATGTTTTCTTCTGGAAGCATACCCTGCATTACCTTAAGGAATGAAGTGAAGTTTTTGTCACTTCACCCATATCTGGCCTTCACATTAACAAGACTTAACACCACTAACAACAGCGTCAATGACTTCTTGCACCCTGAATACAAAGACTTCTTCGAATCACTTTCCAATGTATCATACATAGGGTCATGTGCTTACTGAAAAGACTTTCCAAGATCATGAATCATCATATCCTCTAATTGATCTCCCATTTTTAGATCAACCGATTCAGTTTGGGAGCCTCTTTACATGTTTGTAAATTCACCATGTCATATCCATGTTGTATAATTCTTCTTAATCTCATCACACAAAGGATGTTCTCATATGTCGTCTACTACTTGTCGTCTCTCAAACAGTTTATACAAGAACATAAATATTTCTCATCCTCATCCGGTAGAGTTCTTTCCAAGGAAAATTCCAAGAACTGTTCAACCACTTCCTCATTTGTAGCACTCATGCGACTTGGACTCATCCAACTTCGATACATCTAATAACTTTGTGATACTCACAAAGCTATTCCATGCAAGAAAACCTCATTTTTTCATTAAAGGTGTGGCCCTATCCCATTCTGTAAGACATTTTTTTATAGTAGATTCATACGTAAAGGTTAATTCTCTTTTCTTAGATTTGAAGAAATTTCAATAACATTTCACATTGATCTCCAAGTACACGACATGAAAGCGGTGACATGAATTTCACCACAATCAAGTATGCACCCGGAGAACAAAGTGAAATTCAGTATACCTAAATTTTATCAAATTTAAGAAAAGAGAGTTAACCTATATGTATGAATCTACTATAAAAAATGACTCTTCCCAAACTATCCAAACAAATAATTCAAGATTCAGTACAACAATTAATCCAAACTATCCGGAAGAATTATTGTATTGAATTTCAAACGGGAAACTAAGGTTTACCACTCATAATGAACATAACTTGTATATAAAACAACAATTAATAGAATGAAGAGATACATTAAAATAATCATACCATACACAACTTTTATCAAGTAATTTTAAACTTGTAATAGATTGAAGTGAATATAGTATTTGCAGTGAATATTTGTAACAGGTTAAAGTTAAATATTTGCAATGAACATAGTATTTGTAAGAGAATTGTTACCTCAATAACTAGGCTTGTAGGTGATTTGCGGTCAGTGACTTTGGGGCTAACATCAGGTAACAATTCTTTTCTCTTCTCTCCTGCTAATTAAGCTTCATCGAACATGAAAATATTGCAATTAATTTTCAGAATATATATATATATATATATATATATATATATATATATATATATATATATATATAGAGAGAGAGAGAGAGAGAGAGAGAGAGAGAGAGCATAAGGAGTGGAATAAAGAATGAAGATGTGTAAAGGAACGACATGCTGAAAGGAAGGAAAACACATCAAATTTTCAATAAAAAAGTGAAAATTGTCCAAATTTTCCATATATAATTATAAGCGAGCCAATCTGGTTCTACAAGGAACCCAAAGATGTAACTCTATAACATGTAGCTACTTAAAAGACAGAAAATAAATTTTAAATTTTAAATTGCAGTGTAATTTGTTTTTACAACAAAATTAATCTACCCTTTAAAAAAAACTCATATTAACTAAGGAGATGAATTCCAAGCAGATAACAGGTTTGAATTCCTAGCAATTACTACACGGTTAATACATCTACTAGTGTTGGGAGATTTGAATAATTAACACAAGATTCAAGTTCAAACCTGGTTAATTGCGCCTTTGTAAAAATAAAAATACTATACTATTATTAAATGTAGTCTTTCCCTACTCTTCTAGAAATTAAAATTGAATGTTGGGATTGCAAGAAAAAAATGTTCAACTTAGAGACAATCGTACGTAAGAATATTATGATATATAAAAGCAAACTATAGTCTTTGTTTTTGTAGCATAATATAAAGTTAATTGTTGTGCGTTTCTGAAAAAAACTTGTAGCAGCTAAAGTGTGTTCTGACTCACGGCAACTAAATAGAGAGGGAATCAAGCAAAGCTAGTTGCGGACACTCCCACTAAACAATAATAATATAGCTTTTCTCTTTGAGATTGACCAAAAGTAGAACTTTAAACAGGGACTTCGATACTTATCCTCTTGCTTTCCCCTAGTGCAATTTGTCTTAATCATTACTCTTGGTGTTTATAAGTAAGACTACTTCATACACTTGGGAACATCTCATCAAAGTGTTTTCAAGCATTAGCAAATAGAAATCAAACACACAAACATGGAAGAAACATGTTGTCGTGCTGGTTTTGGAAAGAAATTTACTAAGGTGAAGCCTTATTTGTTAAGGATGGAACGAATCATTTTGTGTTCGTGGTCTATCGCAATGCTATTGTTGTAACACCCTTTACCTTGATATACATATTTATATAATAAAATACATGTAAATGCAAAATTACATAAAATGATTTTATTCAATAAACATAAAGGAGTTCACGTGGTAAAAGGTTCACATTCGCGTTAATCACCAAACTAAAAACTTATCTATTAAGGGTATGAAAACATCTCCGGCTCAAACAAGGCTGTCCAAAAATCCAGAGAATAAACTAAAGACTCAACATGTAAAACAAAAATGATAAAACCTACATGTCTAGAACTTCGTGCAATTAATACAGAAACTCATGCCATAATGTCACATCCTATCAGAGCACAGTATCTCAACAAACACAAGGTTCGAAATTATCACAGGATCCAAACACAAACAACACATAGGGAGTGAGTTATCACATTCCTAGCTAATAGAGAGAAACGAGACATGTAGATATACGTATCATGTAAATGAAATACAACTTACTTAAACACATCTCACATCATTCCACCACTTATCTCAACACAACACATCTCACATATTTTCACATCATTCATGTACTCAAGGATCAAAACACAATATCACTCAACTAGACAATAATGATCAATACACAAACATTATGTAACAGATATACTAAGACTCCATCCTAGACGTAATGTGGTACCGTGTCAATGAAAAACCTCTTCAAGCACCTAGGAGTACATGACAAGACAGACCACACACTGATAAGTTAGGTCACTCTCACTAGGTAAAATCATAGGGATCCCAGTCAGGGTCACACTATTTTGCGAGAATGCTCCAACCATGTGGGATCGACACAAACTTAAAGGAGCACTCGAATCGAGTGTATTTACCCCCAAGAACTAGACTCCGAAGAATCCATCGGGGTCTCTCCCTCCTGATTCAGGTCCAACCCATAAAATATTTTAACACGCAGACTCTATCTATGAACTATACAAAACACACGACTCCTCAATTATTCTCAAAATAATTTTAACTCATCGTGTCTCAAAGTGATTCAACTCGTCGGGTTCCTACAATGAATCTCATCATAATACTCACCACACATTAACTCGTCGCCCTTAAAGGATTTTACAGTCGTGTGATTGATGATTCATAGCTCACAAATCAATGCACATAATATCTCAATACACATGTGATCTCACAATTTAACACATACTCAACTTGTCACTTACACACAGTTCATCACACTTTCATAATTGATGTTAAGTGGAAGCATGGCAAAGCATAAAGATTTCCCAACTAGAAAACAAATGTTGACACAAAAACATTGCTAGCGAATGAAAAACATATTTCTTCAAGAATTTTCATTACAAAGGAAGGAACCAAAACCAAAGCAAAGGTTGTAACATTGGACATAACCTAACCTAACCATCCAAAACATATAGCGTAACATTGCAATTGAACATCATTTAACATTAAATTCTATTTTCAATTTCCCCCTTCCTAAGTGATTGAAGTAAAGCCCTCAATTCTAATGTAGTTAAAAAAGAATAAGAATCAACAATTAAGGCATAAACATGGAAAAAAAGAAGCAGCAAAGACGTGAAGTGGAGGGAGGTTAGGGTATGAGGTAGATGGAAACCTTGGGGAGAAATCCCTAGCGAAAGATAGAGAATAGGAGTGGGCCCCCTATGAGTGAGTGTGAGCAGAGAGAAACGAAGATCAAAAAGTGTTCGTTCCCAACTCTAATGACCTCCTAAAACATGTGCAAAATGTAAAGTTGAAAACATGCAGAGGGATTGGAATGAAAAACAACCATTAGCAAAAAAAAAGAAGAGAGAGAGAGAGAGAGAATGATACAGACAGCTTATGGGAACACCCTTCAATCAATGAGAACCCTAGACAAGAGAGAAGAGAAGGATTGGAATGAGGAGCTGCAGAGAGGCGACGACACTGACAATAGTGACAATGATAGGCTAGGGCTCCAAAGGTTATTGCGTACGTGTGATAGGTGAAGAACAGGTTCTAAGATGTTTGGGCCCGAGTTTTATTAAATTAGAAAAATAACAATATCTATTTTATTAAAAATTGATGTTAAGTTACCACTTACAACATCGAATTTTAATAAAATTGATGTTAAGGATAAAATAACATCGATTTTATTAGAATCGATGTTAACTTACCACTAGCAACATCAATTTTAATAAAATCGACACTACTGAAAAAGTGCATTCAACGAGGATTCTCGAACACATTCAAAGACAGTTTTGAATCGTCTTTGAAATCAATGTTGACGATTCCAAAAAAACTGTCTTAGAAAAGCTATCATTCTAACACTATAAAAAAATGAGTTTTAACATCGTTCTATTAACATCAGTTATTTGAAAACCGGTGTCGTTAAACACTTACAACATCGATTTTCAAATAACCGATGTTAAAACTAAATTTAGTGTGATTTTAACATCGGTTATTTGAAAATCGATATTGTAAGTGTTTAACGACATCGGTTTTCAAATAACTGATGTTAAAATAATTCAATTTTAACATCGATTATTTGAAAATCGATGTTGTTAAACACATCGGTTTTAAAATAACCGATGTTAAAATTGAATTTAGTGTGATTTTAACATCGATTATTTGAAAATCGATGTCGTAATATTAAAATTAACGTAATAAAAATATAAACACACCAGACCCTCTCTATAAAAATAAATCGTGTTAGGTCAGTTTTTTACATGTGTCTTCTCTTTTTCTCAATTTCGTTTTCCCTCTCCTCTTAAAACTCTCTCTTTTTCTCGCATACCATTAAACCTGTTTTAGAAAAATGACGATCTCAGACTCATTCACCGTTGGATCATCGTTAAATTTAAGCACCAAGTTTACAACTCAATTTCAAGTATTCTCACCATTGGGAATCATGGGAAGATATCGGAGCTGAGAGAAATACACTTTTCATCATAGCCTTTTCTTTTCCTGTAGAAATCCAAAACTGTCCCAATAAAACTATGATCCCGGTTTCGTTAACCGTTGGATTGTTGTGAAATTTTGATATGTGGTTCATGATTCAATTTCGCACACCTTTACCATTGTGATTTGTGAGATAATATTTATGGAAAGAGAAAAAGGAATCGCATAAAGACAGTACAAATGGAGGCTTCAATCCCTTCTCATTCTCTCTAATGTTTGGGAACCCTAACAGAGCAATCGAAAGAGGAGCTTTAGAGAGCATAAAAAATGCCACAATTGATAACGGAGAATGCTTGAGCGACTATATCGAGGTAAGGGATGAGTTATTCACAATTGGGGATTAGTGAGAACATGTGTAGGGATCCTTAAAGTATCAATTGGAATGAGTTTTAAGGTGTTTCTGTAATTTTTTATTTAATCCTTATAATTATAACTGAATTATATATGTTTGATGAACCAGTTGATGCCACAATAAGAAATTTTTGTGAAATTGATATGCTCTTGTGTTGAGTATGAACCCTATCAATTGAGTTTTTTTCTAATTAGCGTGAATTGATAAAATTAAGTAAGTAGAGATTTAGCGTAAGAGGGAGTGAGATATTGATTTTGTATTTTTAAAATTTAGAAGAGTACTAAATGACATAAACTTGAATGGTGTTAACTTTCATTTTCTCAAAACGTGGCACGTAATGATATTGATTTTGTGTGTACATGGCACCATAGGTGATTCGATGTGAACCTTATAATGAAAAGTGTGATGTGTACAGTTTTGGGGTTATATTGAACGAGCTTTTAACTAGAAATTACCTATACGTTGAGACAAAATATGGTCCCACCAAGGTATATATGATCATCACACTAATCTTGAGTTGCCTAGTTAATTTTGTTAAATTGTTATGTAAATGTTTAATTAAGTAGTTCAATGCTAATCTCAATTGTATAACAATCTGAAATGTCACTTGATCTTGATTATCATGAAATAAAATGTTTGATGTTATATTATTAGATTGTCATGGAAGTTGTGGAGGGTAAGCTGTGACCTATGCTTCCGTGTGATGATGTTGGCCAACTTGGAACCAAAGAGATTGAAGGCGCTTTGCATCCAGTGGGCAAAATATTATTTGAAAGTTAAAAATGAAACTTAGAATGTTTAGACAATTTTGTAATTGTAGTTTATATTTACTTACTTTACAGTTTTTACAATTCATGTTTCAACATTAAATATGCTTTAAATTCATAGTAATTAGTAAATTTCTCATGGAATTTCGGGTAAAAACTGTTTCAAAACAGAATGAAAATTATATGTTATGTGGTCTGGTTTTAAAATTTGTAGGTTAATTTTGGATTTATTGAAAAAATAGACAACATACTAAAAAAAAAGTTCTAAAACAACATCGGTTTTTTAAAAAACCGATGTTGAATGTCACTAACAACATCGGTTTTTTTTAAAAGCCGATGTTAAATTCCACTTACAACATCCGTTTTTTAAAAACTGATGTTGTTAGTGACATTTAACATCAATTTTTAAAAAAACCAATGTTGTTAGTGATATTCAACATCGTTTTTTTTTAAAAACCGATGTTGATATTTAGATTTATAACTTTTTTCATAATTCTTATCGTAAAACATCGGTTATTTAAATAACTGATATTGTATTTATTAGTTAACATCGGTTTTGGAAATCCGATGTTAACGATGCTACTTCAACATCGGTTAATAACCAATGTTAAAAGTCTTAAATAACCGATGTAAAAACCTTATTTTCTAGTAATGTAAGACGGTTTTAAGGCAAATAACCGTCTCAGAATGATACCCTTCTAAAATGGTAACATAAAACCGTCTTAGAATGTATGTTTTTATAAATAAAAAAATGAGGATCCTAAGAGTTTTCCAAAGACCATCTTAGAAAATAGATTTTCTAAGACGGTTTTCTAGAAAACCGTTTTAGAATTTTTTTTTTTAAAAAAAAGAATAAAAAAATTTGAGGATTCTAAGACGGTTTTTCAAAGAACCATCTTAGAATGTTTTAAAAAAAAATTAAAAATTCTAATAAAATAATAAAAAGAAAAATTCTAATAAAACAATAAAATTTTAATAAAAAGATTCTATAGCCAGCTTTGGAACTTGTATTTTTATCCATAAGAAAACCAAACTTGTTCCAATTTATAAATTATTAGAACGAAAAAAAAAGCATAATTTTAGAGTAACACAACTCTATGGATGCGTAATTTACAATTTGGGAGTTTAATTGTGTTGTGCACTTGTTAAGAAATGGAAGTCACAACTCAATGGCTCTAACTAAACTCAGGATTATAGAGGAGAAAAAAGTGGAAATTAAAAGAAGAAATCCTCTTTAAATAGTAGTATAAATATTCAGATACCTCTCCAAAAGGCAAAACATCATTTTCGAAGAAGTCACCAAAACACCAAACTCTGATAGAATGGCTTGAATATCCATTTCCATGCCTCTATCATCATCATCCCAGTTCCAATAAGACCTAATTGGCTCATTTCCTACTCCTATAATGGCTGGATTGTTCACTTCCATGGAACCAAAATCAGACATGTAAGCATCTTGCACAGAAATGTTTGTAGCTATACTTAACGACTCTGTCACCCCTGTTCGAGACCGCTTAGAGCCCTGCAGAGAAATAAGAGCAGCTATAATACTCAATTGCTCAAAAACTAGGATTGACAAACACAAAAATTAAAAACACTCCTTCTAGCAAAAAAAAATACTCACATTATAAGGGTAATCCAAAGGTGAAAGTAAGGAATAAATTCTCGAAGGTACAAGAAACTAGAAGAAAGCAAAGATCACAAGGATGCTTCGCACAAGGTTTTCCGGGAATAGCCTCAAAAAACTAGAAACTTAACTCACATTTATCTGAATTTCAAGAAGATGGAATTATATTAATTAGAAAACATGAAACCAAACATCACACTACCAGTTCCAGCTCCAGCAGATAACCACAACTAATAATGGTATTGTATTATTCAAAAAACATGTGCATTACATCTAACTGTTGGTTCAGCAAGTTCTTAAAGAAGGCTAAAACCTTGTTTTCTGAGAGCATATAACAACATAAAAGTGTGTAAGAGGGAAGGAAAATGATAACCTTGACAATGGAGATGCTACGTTGAATGCCTCACACAACTTCTTACTTTCTTTGAAATACTCATTTGCTGCTTGCAAAGCAACTACAACCATCCCATGAGATTTTTCTGTATTTCCCTCATCAAGAATCAAACCATGATAATAATATGTTGCAGCCTAGTAAATCATTAGAACAAAAATATCACAACTTCATATCAATTGCTTCAGCAGAATGCATCCCATATACTCATTCCTAAACTAAATATGAATATGTTGAAAGCACAAGAAAACATATAACATATGTACCTATCACTCTTATGCCATTAAATACAATTATTACAAACAAAAAAATTAAGAAAAAACATCAAATTGCTTGAGCATTTACAACCATACCCCAACTACTATGCAGATACCTTATCTCTTATATCGAAATCACATTGTTCCTTAGGGACTCATCATGTATAATATGTATTCATAAAATGGCGTTGAAAAATATAATGAAATAATTCTTAGAGACTGGTAAAATATTTATCAGATTACCTATAATGTAAGATGCAACAACATGATACAATATCATGGTTCAAGAATATCAAAGCCATTTGGGCTTGGTTGATAGCAATAGTAAAAGCTTTAGTAGAAGATTTAATCATCATCATCTATCTCAAAATTAGCAACAACATGGTAAATGTTTCATTACCAAAAACACCTATCTGTTTTGAAAATTCAACCAAATACCCCTTTAGCCAGTTCCAACTAAAATTGGTCTCATAAAACAAAGATTCAATCCCCTCGACTTCTTAATTTTGCACACAAACTCCATATTTCATATTGAAGTTGTAGAGGAAAATCAATTATTCGAACCAATTTATACCTTCATCTCCATTATTTGCTTAAGGTAATCTTTAGACCAGAAAATTGATCTCCATTCATACAACTATACAGTAAGAATAATAATTAAATATAAAGAAGCAAATAACTAAGGGGAAGGACTTACCTTTGCTTCAACATATTTCCATTTCACAAAAAGACAATGCTTTTCACCCCAACCATTATCTAATGGAAGATTCATAATGTTATCTTGAGCCTGTAAATAAACAATGTAATCAACTCAATGTATGTTGATCAAATGCACTCATGTTAAATTACTAATGCACACACAAGTGCACACACACATGAGTAGAGCATATAGAATAGAGACAAAAATTTGTCAAAGGAAAAAACTGTTATCAATACAATATAGATCCCAAGAGAAATGTGCTATCCTTTTAGAAATGTTAGATACAACCACAAATAAATAAAAATGAGTAATTCCCAATAACATAAATAGTAAAACAATCAAGTAGAGATACCATACAAACAAGTTATAAAACCTGTTGCCAACATTTCACCATCTCACATGCAAGCCTACACTTCACAACAAGAGTGGCTTTGGTACTATCAATTGCCATTCCAAGCTGTATATCTATACGCTGATAATAGAAAAAAAAAATAAGGAAGAAATAAGCATATAAATCCAAAATAAATTTGACAGAGAGTAAAGGAGGTATCTATATATTGAATATTTTCCTTCTCCAAGCTTCCATTCAATATTGGTACCACCACACATTGAACTTTTCTCCTAGGAAGATTCAACATACAAATATATTAATTCCATCACACAAATTCTTAAAGTGACACAACAAATTAGACCCAAAACATCTCAACTAATATTACATTACTTGAAATAAAATCCATAAGAATTTACATATGATGGGTTGAAAAAAAAAGGAACATAAGCATCAGATAAGCTCCTCTTTTTTAAACATTTCATAGCTTTGACTTCCCCCACAATGAAATGAATAAATACATTGTAAATACCAAAATAAGTAATGTAATATTTTTACCCTTATCAATCCATTCCTTTCTTTTATTATGAGGACAGAGTCAAGCAATAAGAGACTTGAATTTGAAAGTCAAATACATTGTTCTCAAATTTAGCTATTCAACATGCAATAATTTTTTTTTTTACTTATTCAGACAATTTCGACATTTTCTTAAAAAAGAAACCTATGTAGAATTTGATTGACCAAGAAATATAAAAAAAAAAGCTTGCATTTTCTTAAGAAAATAAATAGAATTATGGGATTGGAAGGACAACCTGATGTATATCCAACAGCCTTAGACACGTTAATTCACAATCTTCTTCTGCTTATTCTCACCCATTAAACCACACACACAAAATAAAATTAAAATTAAATAAAAGGTGAGATAGAAAACACATAACAAATTTCCAAACTTTATCCGAACCCAAAGAAACATTATTCAAACATCTTGGTAGCTAGAAAACCATTGATGGGTTGTTCAACTCTTGAAGCCATGACACCATCGAGACTTGAGATCACGACAAAAAAATTTGAAGACCACCGTCCATTTGTTCCTTTCTCACATTATGACTCATACAAATTAGTATTTTACAAATTTTGCAAACAATAAGCAGATTTCATGTAGGAGAAGCCTAATTCATGAACCTGGACTTGAGTTCCAAATGAAACGAATACGAAGGAATTATCATAAACCTTGCAACCTTGTCACATTAAAACTCAGGACAATAATACACAAGGCACAAATCAAAATAAAAATTCTAATAATAAAAGTTCAAAACCTCATCATCGTCGGGCTTGCAAATGATCTTGTCAAGTTTCCTCGTGTTCTCGATGGTGTGAGGAACCTTCTTCTCCGGAGGCTGCAAAAAAAATACAAAGAATAGTCACCGATATGTAGCCAATAACCTTCTTCTTTGGAAGGAAGCTTCAACGGTGGCACTAACACCTTCAACGGCAGCGTTGGACAACTTTGACAGTGGCGGTGGACACCTTTGACGGTGGCACGAGTGAGAGAGGGCATAAAGAAACTCTGAGAGGGTGCTAGCTAATGAGACAGAGTGAGATGCTGAGAAAGGATTCGAGTATAAAAGCCAAAACAATTCACCATCAAAGACGGTTTTTGAAAACCATCTTTGAATTAACGAGTTCAATGACAGTTCTACAAAGAATCGTCTTCGATTTCAGGCTTTGACGTTATTTTTTTAAAAGTTGTCGTTATAATTTTATTGAAATTTACAAAAATTACCCCCGATTTTGTAACGATGACGGATAAAACCGTCGTCAATTCACCGTCGTGGTTTCTTGTGTTTTTAGTCGTATGATGTTAACAAAAAAACTTCATTTACAAAATTGTTACCATGCTTTTGTTAATTTAAAACCAATGTTAATTGGGTGATGTTAATTCTATCTTGTTTTGTAGTAGTGTGTCTACAAAAATTAGTGATATGAGATAAATAATAATGAAATATATATAAGTATTTTATACTATTAATTTATTATTTATTTTCTCATGATAATATGTGAAATGTATTTCTCATAAGTGACATCTCAATCAAATTTAAAGGCCTTTTCATTGGGTCATAATATTTACATTTAGGTCATATAAAAGTGACATCGCCGAAGAAACTTGATCCATGATATTAATGCTTGTTTGAATCAGCTAAAGTGCTAGCCTAGTTTGGGTTGAAAAGGCCTCGGTGGACGTTATAAGCCTTTACATGAACATGATATTATAATATTCCATCACCAAAATACTCTCAAGATGCATGCACAATTGCACATAATTGATTTGAAATAGAAAAAGAGAAGTGTCACGAAATACTCTTTAATATCTTTTCCGATCATTATTATAAGGTCCAGTTAATTAATTTGTTAGAATAAAAAATTATTGGCACAAGTGATTTGACACTTGAGTTTTTTAACTAAAATTTAGGGTTCGATCACCAGTTTGGGTATGGAGTCGCAAGTGGAGGTATCATTTTATCCAAAAATGGATCAATTCGGTAGGAGATGATTAGTTGAATGTCAGATAAGAAATCCCAAATACCTTTGGTTAAACAAAAAAAAAGTTAATTAATTTGTTGAGATTAAAAAATTAATTAATTTAATTGAGAGTATTAAGTTTATCCTAAATTAGTATTTTTTTAAAACTATCCTTGTAAACAAACTTAATAAACATTAATGGATTGTTTCTTTCACTGTCACATTGTGCTAGAATTGACTTGGTTATGTTTGGTAAGGCGTTTGAGGAGCTTATAAACACTTTTGATTAGCTTATAAGCTACTTTGATCAAAATAAACTTGTTTAGTACATGAACTTATTTTAATAGCTTATTTTCCGTAATATGCTTCAAGTAGCTTATCAACATAAGCTACTTAAGGTAACTTATGAAAAAATAAGCTAACTTAAAACTTACTAGCTTTTTTATTCTCAGTTTTATCCTTGTTATTTTATTTGAAATTTTGTTTTACCCTTTTATTTAATTTAGAACCTCTTATCTTTTTTTTTTATTGTTTAGAAAACTTTTATTATCTAATTTACCATTCTTACACACACAACAATCAATCACCATCATCACGCCGTACCTTAAGGTTAGAATTATTTAAACCATATCAACTTTATAATTGTTTGTTGAATTATTATTTTTAATTATATGACCTAATTTAAACAGAATTTCAAATATATATTATTAGTTTTAAATAAAAGATCTCATTTTTTATCATGTTTCGTAGTTATGCAAATGAGAGACATATACATCCAAGTTATTATTGTACATATAAATAGAAAAATAAATGTTTAAAAAAGTTATAAAGAAAAAAAACTATTCATTTTTGTTTTTAAATAGTATTATGAATAAAATATTTAAATGTAAAAATAATAATTTTAAACAAAATAATTGTAACAAAATTTAGTTCATTTATTTTACTTATTTGGAATAAAATGAAAATTTTGAGTTTAAACAATATGAGCAAAATTATCAAATATTTACCATTTTCTTATAATACAAAATTTAAAAATTATTATCATACTTTTTAAGAATAAAATTTATTAGAATTAAATTCAAATGTAAAAAATATTAAAATATGGCATTTTACGTCATTTGGTATTTATCTATTGATCTTATTAAATACTTTCAATTAAATCAATTAATTATAAGTTTTCAACTAATTTTTTATTTTTCAACTCCTAACTTATAACTTATAAGCTTTCAGCTGGTTTATTAGTTATAATTTTACCAAAATATAACCTTTATAAGATACTTTATATATATATATATATATATGACATTTTAGATTCAATCTTATAATAAACATCAAGCCACACTTTTAATATAAACATTATACAAATAATAAAACTCATATTTAAATACTTCTAATTTTACTGCTAATATGAAAATCTTTCTGTTAGATAATTTTAAAGTATTTCAGTAAACATTTTTGAATTGTGAACTATCCTAATCCTGAAAAACTTTTGAGACTCAGCTCACCAAAATTTCCCAACATTAAAAAAAGCTCAAATCCTAAATGAGCATGGCATGCTCTGACCAGATATTTCCAATTGTCACTCAAAATAGAAGCATGTTCTAAACTAGTTTCACAAAGCGATTGTTCCCAAGCCCTTCATCCACCTCCCCTTAGCGCAAAAATAATCACTAGTTTATTGCTATTTCTGTTGATGGGATAATTTCTTATACTTCTTTTTTTCTTTTTAAATTCATTGAACCAAGAACTCTCTTTTGTGTCTGGAGTAAAGTACAAAAAATGGACATCCTTGAAAGCCCATTATGTGATTGGACTATCCATTACTTCTAAGAGTGTTGCTAGGTGCACCCAACACTATTGCTGGTGCACCTAGCAAACCTATTAAATGCCAAAATTGCCCCTGCTTGTTTTTCTTCTTACGGATCAAGGTGATCCGTAAGACACTTACAGATCACCTTGATCCGTAAGTGTCTTACGGATCAACGTACGGATCACCTTGATCCGTAAGAAGAAAAACAATAATTTATTAATTAGTTTGTTATATATAGAAATCTATTTTTTTAGTTGAGATTCTTGTAATTGAAAACGATTATGCAATACATGAATTCAAACAGTACATTAACTTCAACATAGTCGAACGAAATTAAATTTCCATCAAATACTACAACTAACTAACTCATGCTAATTTTGCGACTAGGACAACTCGTCTTCCATTTGCGGTACAGGTTTACTGAAAACAGCTAAAATTTCTATTGGCCCAATCTTTTTCCAGTAGTTAGACTCAATGAGAACCTTCATCACGTCCTCGTTGGTTTTGAGTTCAAGTATTTCAAATTTTATAACTTTTTCTGAATACTCATGGTGACTTGGTTTCCGAAAAAACAATGGCCTTACCATTTGTGTTTCATCAACACCATAAGGGGGAATCCCACGAGGCGCAACTTGTTTGATCAAATCCTTCAGTTCATCCATGGTACATCCGGTGGGAATGTCAAAGTTTTTGGGATTTTTTCATGTGAACGAGTAACCAACAAACTCATTTTGGCGTGACATGTTCCACCTCCCATTGTAATATAGCAGGGCATCATGAGTAGGGCTCATAGTAGTTTCAAGTAAGTTTAAAATAATGACTCAATCGGACCAACAAACGAAAATTCATGATTACACATTAACATTGTGTTAACATTAGCATCATCTTTCAGTTGCATACATTGAAACCGAAATTGATTACCTGCATACGTGAAAAACTGCCGGTAGTAAATTTCATCCAAAAATTGCTTGTCGGTTAGCTTAAGGGTATTGTGTATTCTGGTTTTTAACGTTTGAAAATCACACCCGTTAGGTACTTGAATGGGAACTGGAGTGGAAGCTTGGAAGGAAACACCACTGTCGTTGTGAACAATGGATCCATTTGGAAAAATAAAACCTAATGTGGAGTTCACAACTGTCTGACTGCTTGTCTCTCCCAAGAATGCCATAGTTTTTTGTAAGACTTAGGTTGATATTGAAACTTGTGCTTTCTTACAAGGTTAGGTTGTGCCATATATATAGATGAATTTTAATATCAGTGCTACATTTTTTAAAGATTGAAAATACACATGCACATGCTTTTTGTATGTGTTGTCAACTACACGAATGACATGACATGCTTTAGCTTGCATCAGATCTACATGTGTAGTCATGCTGTGCAGGATCCTTTCACGCGCTTTATGTTAATGAAGACAACAATTTATCATACACGGTTTTCCATAATGTGTAGTCAAGTCAGACAACGATATATCATACATGCTTTTTTAGAATTAAGTAATAATTTTGTTGTGGACGTAACAAATAAATTACATGTTCAAAACGATCAGGCATTTATAAATTACATGTTCAATCATCATTTATGTCAACATAGTCTCTCTTAAACATCACGAAGCTCTTGTAATGCTGCATTATGCTAATATATGGATTTGGCCACGACTTCGCCTGCGGATGACAATTGCTAGACCATAACAATGATACAGGCGGTAAGGGACAACGTTCTTTTAAATAAACCTGTTGTGTATGCGAAAAAAAAATGTTAACTCAATCCTACAAAACTCATTGCATAATCATAAAAAAAAACACTTCATATCTACAATGTACCTCAACAAAATGATTGTCATACACATGACCAATACAAATTATACGATGCAATGAAGAATTTGTCAGCGGTTGACTTCTAAGGGGAAAGAATGTCATGCTTTGTTGTTTAGACAAGGATACAACGATTACGTTATACCTTGATGCAATGAAATGTCCCATGTCCGTTATATCCATCCACTTATTCGTTGTCACCTGAATAAAACAAATATACACGTCAAACTTAATTTCAAACTAAAGTCTTAAAAATCAAATTCATAAATTACATACCTTGGTTAACCCATCAACAAGTAGTGACATCCTTAATTCCTCAAATCTCTCCGTGCCACCAAAGAGTTTGATATAGTCTTCTGAGAAATTGGCAAGTTCTTTAAGCAGATGGTTGCGGACCACCGACCAAGAGTCTTGACCCATACCTAATAAACCGACAACCGACCGATATCCACAGTTACCATCACCTTTGACATCAACAATCTTATCAATGAAGTCGTGCATAAATGGCTGAAACTGGTTCATCATGGGCATCATCGTTCTTCGATTCGGTTGCTCAGAGGATGATGCAGTACGTCTCACCGACGAATTGCTATTTTGTTGTGATTCAAAGGCATCTACATACTCCCAATAAGATGGATCGCGCTTTGTTGACCTTGGGTTCCTACTCGTAGTTTTCTTCGGTGCCCCCTTTGTGTTAACCTTTGCTGGAGGAGGACACATCGAATTCTGATCAGGGTGTGCAATTTCCCAAAGTTTACTTCTTAGAGTAAACTTGCCACAAACATCAAGTTCTTCGAATTTTTGGTATATTGTTTCCATTACGTCCTTGATGCCCACCTCGGGCTCAGATAACCCTTGGTCTGAAAAACTGAGTCTCCTCCAGAACATATGGATTGAATCAAGTGAGATGTAACCACCAACATATTTGGATAGCTCACAAGCACAAGGAAGACCAAGCGTGGTTCTCACCACGCAACCACAACTTGAGGGATTCTTGCCAGTATAGTGAACACACTCTAATTCAGCAGCAATCTGATTTAAAGCATACCTTGAAATCATTCCAAGCAGCCTCCTGTATAAGGTTTTTTGGAACACATGTCCAACGACATGTGTACTTGTTTCAAATGATGCTTTAATCTGTGTGTGCTGCAACGTAATCATGTTGTTCACGACATCCCACACACTGCATAAGTCTCCAATGCTATTTTGTAATAGTCTTTTTAAAGACGAGTGAGCAGATTCAACCCTACATTTCAAATACACAAATAAAAATAAACATATACAATAATACAATTCCATAAATTTTTCAACGTTAATAGAAATAGTTGAACAGTTTCATACCTGTTTGTTGTTGTGTTTCCTAAGTGCACCACCTTATTAGTCCAAGCGGAAACAAATTTTTCCTTGTGTGGCATTATCCATGTTTCCTTGACATAGTCAAAAAATATTGGCCAACGTGTGCAAGCTACTTCGAACTTCTTCAAGCATTCATCAAACTGCTATTCTGAAGGACAATCAGTCAGAGATCCCCAGCAATCCATGACATAATCCCAAGCATTTTTTTGCGCAATTAGTGATTTACATTTAGCCTTCACATTCTTGTTTATGTGAAAGATGCACAACAAATTTGTGCATTCAGGGAATACATCTTTCACTGCATTCATCAATGCTTGGTCTCTGTTAGTGACAATAACTTCAGGGAGGGCATCACGCTTTAAAAAAAGGCCTCGAAAGCGTTGTAAAGCCCATACCAAATTATTAACGCGTTCACCCTCCACATATGCAAAACCGACAGAGAATGTCATCCCAGTCGGTGTCACCCCAACAAAATCGAGCAATGGGAGTCTATACCGGTTTGTTTTGTAGATGTTGTCTATCAAAAACACCAAATTGCATGTGTTGACTAACTTCACTAAATCAGGGTGACACCAAAAGATATCACGAACCACGTCTTCATCCTTTATTCTGTGCCAATAAATATATTGATCACGTTCAAGAAGCTTCATCAGATGTTGCATTTCAAGATCGCTTCCTCTTATGGAAGAACGAAATGCACTTCTTGCATTGTATATCTGTTTAATAGTCATACAGTTATTGGCATTGTGTTCCTTCAGAGTTAGCAAAATGTTTCTTGGCTTCACCATGGACTTCGTCATATCAGCAATAAGTGTTTTTTCAGCTTTAGTCAATCGCCCCGCATATGGATGTCCAACTAATGACTTGACCAATTCATGATTATGCACTCCACAAATCAACTTCACCATCCAGCCTTCTCCTCCAACCACTGGCTTGCAACGAAGCTTGAAGGGACACCCACATTTCCTAGTCCCAGTGTCTTTTTTGATAAATTCTTTTTTCCTACACATATACTCGCCACTCCTTTCACAGCCAATTAACACAAACGTACTCCTTCCTCTACTACTTGTGTTTGTGTTCGACCTTAAAATCACCGCCATAAATCCGTTTTCATGAGCCACGGATCGAGTCCATCGCAAAACATCCTCTCGGCACTCAAACACCTACAAAATCCACATAATTTAAGTTTTCTACCAGTATTCATTTTATTAAATATGTGACAAACATTAACATTATAACCTGAGAAGTCTTGAACGCATCCAAACAATCAACATGTGATTCATTCACACCCATGATTCTGCATTTTCATAATCCATATCCGCTCGTTCAGATATTATTTCATACATTCACTCATCTTCATCCATCTAACCAAATCAAACAAAAAATGGCCATACAAAAAAATTAGTAATTTAAAAGAAAAAAGGAAAATAAATGGAAAAACAGATGCAAAAATACAAAAACAGATGAAAAACAGCAAATACAAAAAATAATACACTTACGGATCAACTTAATCCGGAACTTACGGATCAACTTGATCCGGAAGTCATCCGTACGTCCGCGACGAACAAACACCATCTGCGTACCTCGTTTGCTGCCACCGACCACCGCAAAGCTTGACGCCAGAAACTTCACCTTCACCGCTGCGCTCAACGTTGCTACCCCCACGAACCAGAGGCAACGCCGCACGAAAAAGAGAAAATGAGAAGTAAAGCTTTTTGAAAATGGAGGTAAGAAGCTTTTTCGAAAAAAAAATGACATTTTTAAGGAAGAAAGATGGTAGGAGCAATTTTGGCATTTAATAGGTTTGCTGGGTGCACCAGCAAAAATGCTAGGTGCACCTAGCAACACTCTACTTCTAACTCAAGAGCCTCACCCTCCATAAAAAAAAAACACCTAGATGTGGTAAAGAATTGGATTAAGACATCATACACTTCCTCTAGTATGTATTATAAGGTTTAATTAATTGATTAACTAGAATTCAATTTTTAATTAATTTAATTTAGAACGTCAAATTTTTTCTAAATTCATATTTTTTTTTCTTCCAAAATTATTCTTGTGAACTAAACTTACAAACATTAACCGGAGTTATATTTCTTTCACTATCATATCATTCTAAAAAAATAAATGTCCCATACATTAATTATTTTTTTTCAACTAACAAATCACAATTACAAGCTATATTAAATTACATAAGGATATTTTGAATCAAATACATTAATATTTTATGCTTATTAAATACTCTAACAGCAATAGTATTGAACTGAATGTAAGAGCAAAATTCACTTGAAATTAACAAATATGAGAGAGCATGTTAAAAGGAAACATACTATATATATACATAATTACATATTACTGCTATTATACATGAGAATATTTTAAAATTTAAAATAGTTATTTTAAAGTCAACATACCATACATATTACTACTATTATACATGGGAATCTTTAATTGGAAGACACTTCAAAAGTGTTTTACAGTGTCATCATTCTAATTAAATTGAACTGATATATAAGGCTCAGCTTAATAGTAGAGTTGGAATATATGCATCAGAACTTAGATTCAAAATTTTTTTACTGTTATAATTAATAATTAAAAACAATTTTAAAATTTTTGTTCATCTTTTCTTCACAATCTAGGTGGTGATATACACCCACCAATGCCCCCATAACTTCACAGTCACACCACCAATTGTTCATCATCAACAAACCCTCATCCTTTTTCTAATGCATGCAACACTATGCACCACCATGAACATGGTTTGGCTGACCCACTTCATACCGGTCCGAAGGTTCACCATTGGCTGATGCATAGAAACTGCGCCATTGGCGATAGAGCCCCTACCACCAATTTCTGCACCAAAAACGCCTTAGGGGCCATCAATGACCAGCCACCGATATGTGAATTCTATTTTCTACTCCAACCACACTATACGACCGAATATCTAATGCATGTAGTACTACTCATCTTTTGACACCTCTCTATCCCTTCTTTCTTCGTCCTCTATTCTCTTTATTGGAGAGTACTTTGCCGGTGAGTGCAGAAGTTACAGAGATAGCTTATGTTTATGCTTTAGTAATATGTTTGTTTTGTATTAGGGTCAAATTGATTTTAATTATTAAGTGTTGGAATGTGTTAATTAGAAGCGTTGGTTAAAAGGTGAAATCAGAAATGAAAAAAAAAAAAATCAATTGCATGTGATTTGAGTTTTCATAAAATATGTGTACGTATCTTCGATTATTAGGGTAGTCAGTTAACTTGACTATCCTAATATAGATATTGAAAGTGGAAGACCTTCAAATAATGTATGCACATAAAAGAGGAAGAATGAGAATGGAAGTTAATTATAATAGTGACTGGCGTGGGTTTATTCTGATTTTTGTTCTCCATTGAAATTTGTTTATTAAGAGATCACAAACCTTTTTTTATTTATGTCTTTTATACATGTAATTCCTTGGATTTTGTCTCTATATATCATTTTCCATTCTGTTGTTATTATATTTAGAAAATTCTTTGAGCTGGTATGCATGCTGAATTTAATGGTTGTTGGCTATTTTGTATTCATTCTCTACTTTAAGTTGCATAGTTTTTCCATTCTGTTTACACTTCACACTAGTTGTCTCAGCAGGTTTAATTTGCAATGCAACGCATATGCTTAGTACATTGGTTCCAACATTTCCAAATGTCTTTCATAAGATAAGAATATAGTATTTTTAATAGTTTTTATGGGTATGGTGGACATGACCGTGTCCAACAGTTACTAGGCCTAAAGCGAAATTTATAAATTTTAATTTATCATTATTTTATTTATTTATTCTATATTTATCAAAGTTTAATATGTAAATATTTATAATATTTTATTTTAGTATATAAATGTAAATTTTAATTAACCTATTTTTAACATAGTTAATGTTATATAAGATTTAAATAATTTTAGTTTTATTTTTTTCAATAACAATTATTGTTATAAGTGTTATTAATAATATTTTAGAAACAATGCATGTTTTAAAAAATAATCTTTTAATATAATGTTGTAATACTTTAATTATAGTATAATTTTTTTAGTATACACTTTTGTAATATCTTTATTTTTAAAAATGAATCAAGAGTTTTTCAATTTATTCCCATATAAATTTTTTAAGTTTTAGAATTCAAATAAAAAATTGAGCATGATTTCATATTTGAAAAATATATTTAGATTGACTTCCAATTAAATATGTACATTTAAATTTATAATGGTTTATGC
This sequence comes from Glycine max, assembly GCF_000004515.6. Lineage (NCBI taxonomy): Eukaryota > Viridiplantae > Streptophyta > Magnoliopsida > Fabales > Fabaceae > Glycine > Glycine max. The sequence continues at coordinate 8,996,207 of NC_016088.4, read as the reverse complement.
AAATAGAATTTTAATTAAATGTATGATATTGGTGACATTTGCAACAAATATTTTTTTTCATATATATTAATTATAGATTCAATCATTAAATTTACATTCTATACTAATTTCAATAATATATTTATAGGGAGGAAAAAGGTAAAATTCAAAATAGATATAAAATAATTTGCTTAACTTTTTTAAATAAATAATAAAATTACACTTAAATTATTTATAATAATACTTACATCTATATTTAATATTTATGATTTTATTAATAAAAATAATACTAAATAGTATACCATACTATTACATAATTTATCATTTAATAATTAAAATTAATAAAAAAATATATTTTATTAAAAAATATATCAAAATATCGAGGTCCTAAAAAAATTGGAAATCCAAGATCATTGCCTCAATGGCCTAATGGCTTACACGCCCCGATGTGCAAGGTGCCATAATAAAGAGAGTGACTGCCATTGAATAATAGTTGGAACGGATCGTCTTATTTACTAACAAAACAAGCACATTAATTAACTCTTAAAAAACTTATAGTGGACAAGGACATGATTCGGGTCGTACTTATACATACCTACAATACATTGAACATAACAAGTAGTTAGATATGAAGTTTAGTCATAGGTATTAATTTGAAATGTAAAAGGTGCTTTGTACATCAATTGGGAGATTCCTTCATACGCAAATTAAACACATTCAATTGATCACCTCTATCTCTAAAATAAGAGTAGTCATTTTCTTAAAGAAACATCTCACTTTCATGAATAATGGCATATCATGGGAAAATGATGACTAATATTAATAATTGACAAGCAACTTGCCTTTTATCATAAAGTCTTGAAAATATCTATTTCACATGGAATCTTTTAATTTTGCATATGAAAATAGATGTCTATGTGCACGCATGCATGTACATGTCTATATATATTTTGCATGGAAATGTTCCAAATTGTTAACTCTTTTTTTCGTTTTTCTTGACAACTAGCTACCAATATTTGACAGGTTTTTGCAAAACGTGTTGAAAGGAATATGGTTGTACTTATGGCAGCTAGAGCATCAAGGCTACAGAATTAGGAAGCAATTGATTGTCTAATTGTTTCAATGTTGCCATACCAAAGGAGGTACAAGTTCAAATATGTGTTACTGGATTAATCAACAATGCAAAAAAAAAGTATGTTGCCTATATTCTAATTATATTGTACAATTCTGCAAAAAGACACTTTTCAGCATTTTTTTAATAAAGGAACTCCCCCCTCCCCCGAATTTTATTATAATTACAATCTATAATTGAAAACTTAATATTGCCGATACCTTCTATAATTGAAAACTTAATATTGCCGATACCTTTTAATTAAATTCTATTCATTTATTTAGAATGGATCCATTGAGGGGAGGAAATATTATTTCATTTCATTCATCATGGCAAGATGCTGAAAAAGTTAGAAGAAAAGGAGAAATTAAAAAAAAAAAAGTTTTATTTGCTAGAGTTTATCCCCTCTGTTCCTTGGACCATGTACGGTGCACTTGAGATAAACCGCATGAACGCGCTTTCTTATCTTTTCAGTAGATGACCGACCAAACGTATTTGAATTCAGCCCCTCAAAAGGTATTGGATGCTGTACTCATTGAAAGTTTTTTTTTTAATGAATTTAACTTTTACATTTAAATTTAAATGTTTTAATTTTATTGATGTGACTTTATAAAAAATTGACACGCCAGTTTTTATTTTAAGAGTTATTATATAATAATTTTTATTACGATTATATATCAAACAAGATTAACTTTAAAGAATGATATTGTAAGAAATAAATAATTAAATATATAAATATTCATTACAAAATCATGACTTAGACTCACAAATTAATGTGATTTCCCAAAAACAAAATTAGTTGAGTTTTGAGATATTTCTTGATCAAGAACTAACGACTAATTATCGAGATACTAAAATCTAATAAAAAATTGATTTCCTTTAATAAATATTTTTCCATTTGTATACTAAAAAATATATATTCAACATTATTAATTTAACATTGTAAAATTAATTTTAAATTATGTATGATGACATTTTTGTAAATAAATAAATTTTGTTAACATCAATTTTGATAAAATTGATGTTAACAATGGTTATTAGCAAAACCAATGTTATGCATTTTAAAAACCTACTACTATCACTCAGTCTATTGCTCACTTCACTAGTTCCTCTCTATTTCATTGACAACGATGAACCTAAACTTCTTTTTCTCCTCATATCTCAGATTCGCTACTCACATTGTAAAATCATATGGTCTCTCTCCCAAATTTCTCCGTTTCACATTTTCTTCTCAAATCCCTCTTTCTCCTTCTTGTTAGATCTCAAATCCACTTGTCAAAATTCCCAAACCCACTTCACATTCTCTTCTCGAATCAACCACAACATCCTCTTCTCGGGGCGACAACGACTTGGTGGTGGAAGCACAAGTAACGGCGGCGACGTGATGGAATTTGTGTGAGCCTCAGTGTGCTCATCAAGATCAAGAACGATTGGGGCAGCCAATTAAGTACGCATGCCCCCCATTCAAGTTATTTGGCTAAGTTTATAGTCCCCACTAACACTATTTTGTCAACACTCACTTGATATTCAATATTATTATACCCTTGGAATGTTCTGCTATAAAAGTATAAATAAATCCATGACCTAATATTTTAAACATGAAACTAGTGCCTTTCTTGTAGTTCATCGAAGTCAAAATCTAAAATATGTTTAAAGAACGGATTAAAAAACCCACAGTTAAAATTTTTGTTTTTTTTTCTTCAAAAAATTAAATAAAATAATTATTGAAGGAAAGTCAAGAGAGCACTTGCCGAATAACTGTGGGTCCTAGAAACCCTCCAAGTAGTGGGATACTACGGACACCAATTCCCCCATAGTTAGAGCATGAATGCATATGCAGGTGATATATGTATTTTATACATATTGGCGTCATATTAAATGCCCACTCACCCATCACAAAATCAATCTAAGCTGAACTATGAATAGTGTTAGCAGTACTATAGCTCATGTGATTTGGTGTTCTTGCAGGAAAATTCTATATGAACTACTTTTTGAAAAATGGCATGTGGTACATTCGACTCTATGTGGTTGAGGCCAAATCTTTACAGTATCATGACAAGTTATTTAAAAGTGACAAAAATCGAAGAATCATGAGTTCTAAAAAAAGTTTAAGCAAATTAGCCTTGTTTGGTTGAGTTATGATTATTTTTAACTTCAAGTTTAGAAAATGAATATTAACTCATTCTAAATATGAAGATAAATGTGAGTCAGATGGTTAAAAGGAAGAAAGGAGAAAAAAAATCACAAATTCAATCATTTCTACTGACAAAATTATATATACCTTAAACATATAGCATAACGATTCCATATCTAAACTAACATTTCAAATGCAGTTTGATTTATGAGTGGAGGAAACACTCATTATAAGTTGAATTACATTGTAAAGCAGTGTTATATAAATAGTTAAAAAAGATATAAAATAGGATTCGTGTCTAATTTTTTTATTCAAAACTCACCGCCCGATTAAATTTTGATAATAATATTAATCCTATTTATTGATATAATATTTAAATTTAGTTAAATTATTAAATTTTAATTAAATTATATTTCATAATATAGATTTCAACACAAATAATATTATTTAATCTAAATATAATACTATAGTATCATGCTACACAAAATATTATTCATTAAGTCAGTAAGCTTTATTTAATACATAATTTTTGAAAAAATTATATACTTTTTAAAAGAATATATAAGAAAATTGAGGGAGTTAAGTTGACTCAGAGTAAAATGAATTTGTACTCAAATACACATGGTCTTTAATTTTCAGTGTTTTGAAAATTGAACTGTTCCAACCGAAAAAATAGTAAATCGATCAAATTTCTGGTCCAAATAAATCATAGAACCAATCCGAAAAAAAATGGTAAATATTGGTCACATGCACCCTGATAAACAAAAGTCACAATGAGTGATCAATAAAAAATATGTAGTACTATATCATTTTCTTTTTTTCCTTAAATCATTTAAAATCAACCTAAAATATTTTTCACTTTCTTTTCTTTTATTAGTTATAAACTTCCTATTATTCGTGGACATTGTTGTGTATTATTGAACCTTAAACTTAAGTATATTATGATATACTTTATTAGAATTTTTATGTGTACTTTGAAATTAAGAATTTATAAATTTATTTTATTTTTAGTTTTCAATATTATAAAGTTATATTATTATTATTATTATTATGACCATAATTCAATTACATTTAAATTATTGAACCTTGAACAATTGTTTTGACTAATTCAATGGTCCATCTAATTTTAAAAAATATTTTTAACTTCTAAAATTTCAACTTGTTAAAATTCACTACCAAAAAAAAGTATGCTTTAGCAACTGAATCAGTCGCTAAATCCCTAAATTTGGTCACTAAAATATATAACGACCGAAATAGCGATGATATTAGATTCGTTGCCAAAACCCTAGTCGCTAAGACAATGATTGAATATCGGTGACTATTTAGCGACCAAAATGTTCGGTCGCAAGTACACATAATTTTGTGACTACATATTTGATTCCTATTTTGCTTGGAACCAAATCAACGACCGAAGAATTAACTATTCATTCGGTCGCTAATAAACAATAAAAATTTTAAATATAAAATAAAGTAAATCAAAATTAGGTCGCTACTAAACAATTACACCTAAGACATAAAATAAATTAAAATAAAAGTCGGTTGCTAAATCGGACTCTACTAAATAATTCATTTTTAAATAAAATTAAAAAAATGTACTCAATCACTAATGTTATAATATAAAATGAATTTAAAATTATTTTGGTCGCTATTTTAGTCTCTATGTGATAATTAATTTTAAATGTTAAATAAATAAATGTATTTCGGTCGCTAATTTTGTCTCTGTCTAATATTTAATTTTTAAATATAAAATAAATTTAAAATAAAATTCAATTGCTATATTCGATCATTAAACCAAAATATGGTATATGTTTTTGTCTTTTCATTTATTACATTTAAACATGCTTAAAAATTATTGACTATAAATATAATTCTTAATTAAACTTATAAATAAAAGTAGACATTCATAATGTATAAATATATCTAATAATAAAGTTCTAATGTAAAGATTGATAAAGTGTAAATTCAAAGTTTGCATAGCATCAATACTAGCCATAGAACCTACTAGTTGAACCTACATTTGACAAAAGAGAGCATCAAATCTACCATGCATCTACTAATATTCTTAGTAAACTTAAAATCGTTGTGAAAAAAAATGTTTGAGGAAGGATTAAAACCATGGTCCTTAGAGTAAGTGACACTCCTTAACCACTACAATTAGATGATCATTTGAATATTTTGTGTAAAACATAATATTAATATAAATTTTATATGAAAATATTTTAAAATTCAAACTTTATTTTTTTAATTTATTATATTTTTATAATCTTATATATTATATTTTAAAATATAATATATATGATTAAATTAAATTTTCACATAAATTAGAATATTTATACTTATATAAGCTTTACCTTTATTTTATATATTATATTTTTAAAATCTTATGTATTTTTATTACATTATGCAAAACTTATTTTATATAGTAAAGATATAATATAAATTTTATCTTTAATGCATATTTTTTATATAAATTATAATTTCATAAAATTATAGTATTTTATTATCTTTTAAATATTTATATATGTGATTTAATGATAATATTTGTTACCTATATATTAAGATATTTTTTTATTTATTATAATAGTATTTTTTTGTTTATATTTAACTTTATTTAATCATGTATGTAATTTTCTTAAAGAATTAAATTATATAGTAAATACACATAACTAAATATAACAATAATATTTTCTATTTTGTAAAATATTTATGTATGTATTTTATTGAAAGTATTTTTTATATATATTACAATAGATAACATGAATATCTTAATACAGATAAAATAAATATTGTCACTAAATCACAAGTATTATTTTAAAATATAAATACAATATATAAAATATAAATAAAACTTATATAAATATACATATTCTAATTTACGTAAAAATAGAATTTAATCTTATATATTATATTTTAAAACATAATATATAATATTATAGAAATATCATAAATTAAAAAAGAAAAAAAATAATTTTAAATTATTTTCGTATAAAACTTATATTAAAACTATATTTTGCTTCATGGTTCTAGTCTTTCCTCAAATATTTTTAAAGTTCGTATTTTTTAAGAAAATATTGATCAACTTTCTAGTCTATTTAACGTTTAAAATTTAACAATCAATTATTTTGGGGACTCAGATAATAAATTTTGAAATATAAGGTAACTCGGATATTGAATTAAAAAATAGTGGGACCGATTTGGTAAAATATGCAAAATAAGAGGATATATTTTGCAATTAAGTCTTAAATTAAAGTTAATTTAAGCTTTTAGTGAATGCATAAATTACACATTGCATCTTATTGGCCCTTGCTTAGTTCCATATTGCACTAAGGTTAAATTGTAAATTTCACTTACACCATATTGAACCTTAATGAATCATTAGTGTTAAATTTATGCCTTATATTTTAAAATACTTAATTTTACAAAATTTGATTATGACATTTTCATAATATGAAGGGTATTTATTTATTATATTTTTAAATAACTATATAAAATAAACAATTATTTTGTACAAAACAAAAATTAAAAGACTAATGATAAGCATGATTTATTTATATTAATCAAAAAACATATACATTGGTTTGTTAATTTTATTAAAAATTATCATAGTATAATTAAAATATTATATATTTATTATGATTTATAACATATTATACATATTGGTTTGTTAATTTAATTAAAAATATTATTAATATACTAATTTCTATGCTTTTCAAGTGTAAAATTTATTTAAGTATATTATATATTTATTAATATTTATAATTAATTAAAATTTAGCTTTTAAATATTTTAGAAAAAACTTTGGTCGCTAATTCAGTCACTAAAATCAAGATATTATTTAATCTAGTACCGACTGAAAAAGTTTTGGTGGCTATCATAACAGCGAACAAATACCACTCAATCGCTAATTAAAGTAGCTCTTCGGTCACTAATTCAATTACTATAATACTTGTATTTAGTTATATAGCGACCAAAATAGCTACCTAGTATTTCAGTGACCTTTTAGTTCGGTCGCTAACTCGATCGCTCATGAAACTTTGCCACCACTATAAACTTCAGTCGCAAATTCATTCTCATTAGCGAGAGAAGCTTTTCGGCGGCTACTTCGGTCGCGAATTTTAGTCGCTAAATTGCATTTTCCTAGTAGTGATTAATTTTGAACTTAATTAGATTAAAGATAAGATGAGTCATTTCTAACTTAAATATATGAACTAAATAAATGTAGTTTAAATAAGAACACACATTAAATTTGTGACAAAAAAATAAGTTTAATTTTTGCTAAATGTCATTTTTAGTCCATTATATTTTATTACATCAAGTTTTGAAAGTTCCATTTTAGTCCTTCATGTTTTCGAAAGGTATTATTTTAGTCTTTTCTTTGGGTTTGGTTAGCATTGTCTACATTTTGTTAACACCGTTAGTATTTTAAATTTCAAAATAATTAACTTAAAATAGTGACGACTCACTACTATAAAAACATTTTTTACGACATTGCTTTTACGTCGGTTGATAAAAAACCAACTTAGAAAGAACATGGTGGCATTTTTGAAATTAAATGCAATAGCTTTACGACAGTTTTACAAAAAATCGCCTTAGAAAGTTGTCATTCTAAGACGATTTTTAAAAAACCGTCTTAGAATATTTTGCACCTATATATATATATATATATTATATTTTTCTTTCTCCTGTGGGACTCCCTAAGAAGAACCCTAGGTTGCGATCATCACCTACACTAAGCACGCTCTACGTGATCTCGTCCATGACCACACCGGTAATGCAATCCGATCCACAGATCCTGGCGATTCTGATTCCAGATCCAAACAACAGAAGCTTCTGGAAGCAATCATGGATTTATTCCCCTCGGAGAAAGTCGTGTTTCTGATTCACTTCCTCTGCTGCCTCCTCTGCTACGCGATCTACCTCCACGCCTTTGCCACTTGCAAAACCGAGCTCGAGAAGCGGATCTCGACGATTCTCGAGCACTTCACCATCGACAACCTCCTCGTCCTCTCCTTCACATACGACGGCGAGAGAATCTTCGATCTCAAAAGTGTGAGAAGAACAATATCATAATTCGTAGAAAAAGAAAAAGGCAACGCAATTTTCATGACCACCGAGTTCAAAGAGCCTTGCTCTGCCACGATGCAATGCGTGAAGACCGTCGACGCCTACCTCTCTGAGATTGCCGCCTAAGGCGATCTCAGCATCTCAAAGTTCAACAGCATCGCTATTCTGGTTCCTAAGAATGCGTGTAAGGTCGACGACAATCTCTACCGTGTCATTGATATCTATCTCAAGGTACATTACGTAATATAGTATTTGTAAAAAGGTGTGCATACTGATCTAAACATGCAAATCAATTTAAATTTCATATTCAGATCAAACAGCGAAAGCTAAAGGAGCACAAGCGTACCTCCAGCCATTGCAGATGAAACACGAAGCGGTGCAAGCACGAACCCGAAAGGCAGCTTTGTTTTTCCAGACCCTTACTCACTCTAAAATAGATGGTGTATTTTTCTGAATAGAGAAATAGGCTTGGTGATACAAAACTGAGAGCACCCCATCCTATTTATAGAGTCTGCCCATCACAGAGCTCAACCAATTCATTATCAGAACGTGGGCTTGAGAATAGGGACGTGAGTTTGTTACTGAACGTTGCAGAGATAAGGGTTGAACATGGAAGGAAAATGGACCAGATTCAGAAAACAAATTCCCGAAAAATTGCAATGGGAAAAAACAAAAAAACAGTTGAAAAAGAATGTGGGCCATCCAAAAATTCCATCATTCTCCCACTTAACCGTAATAAGAAACATAATATATGAGTCATGGTGATAGGTCCTCTAATGATAAGTAATATCTTCCATGTACCACAATATATCAAGTCTCTCAACACTAGCTCTTAACTTAATGAATAAACCATATGTTTATTCTAGATCTAAACCGAATGATTTTTCTCGAAATAAATAAATATGTGCACAAAACCATATGAGAAAATATCTAACTGAATAAGAGTTTCATTGAATATAACAAATGTACATACAATGGAATTACATCATGGAACCAAGTCCCATTCATACTACATGATCCTTAAAATTCTTTGGTGGTGTGCCTTTAGTTAAAGGATCAGCAATCATTAACTTAGTGCTGACGTGTTCAATGACCACTTTCTTTTTTTTAACACGTTCTCTTATGGCTAAGTACTTGATGTCGATGTGCTTACTTCGACTTTCACTTTTGTTGTTTTTAGCCATAAACACCGCAGCAGAGTTGTCACGATACAACTTTAATGGCCTGGAATTAGAGTCCACAACTCTAAGGCCAGACGTGAAACTCTTCAACCATACACCATGCGAGGTAGCCTCAAAACAGGAAACGAACTCAACCTCCATAGTGGAAGTAGCAGTTAAGGTTTGCTTGACACTTCTCCAAGATATAGCTCTACCGGCTAACATAAAAATATAACCAGATGTTGATTTTTGTGAATCAACGCAACCAACAAAGTCTGAATCGGAGTAGCCAATCACTTCTAGACAATCAGTTCGTCTGTACATGAGCATGTAAACCTTTGTCCCTTGAAGATATCTCATCACTTTCTTTGCAGCTTTCCAGTGGTCAATACCTGGATTACTCTGATATCTTCCCAAAACTCCAATCAATCTATCAGTTGAGCTAGAGGGTTGAGTTTCATAGTGATCCTTTTCAAAAGCAATGTCCTGAAATTGATCACTCCCACTAATCAAGTCATTGTCAAGAAATTTTGTGTTTCTTGATTCCACAATCCTAGTGCTATGTGATGGACAATAGAATCTATACCCTTTGGACTTTTCAGCATATCCAATGAAATACCCACTAATAGTCCTTGGGTCTAGTTTCTTCTCTTGTGGGTTATAAACTCTCACTTCAGATGGGCATCCCCAAACGCGTATATGTCACAAACTCGGTTTCCAACCTTTAAATAACTCGAAAGGTGTCTTTAAGACAGTCTTGGTTGGAACTCGGTTTAATATATACACAGACGTCTTTAATGCTTCAATCTACAAGAATTGAGGAAGTTTTCTATTGCTTCTCATACTTCTTACCATGTCCATTAAAGTTCGGTTACTTCTTTCTGTCACACCATTCTGATCCGAAGAACCAGGCATAGTGTACCGGGCAACAATCCCATGTTCCTAAAGAAACTTTACAAACAGACCAGGTGCTTGTCCATTCTCTGTGTATCTACCATAGTACTCTCCACCTCGATCAGATCTCACGATTTTAATTTGCTTTCCACATTGTTTCTTGACTTCAGCCTTAAAAATTTTAAAGGCATCCAAAGTTTCATCCTTAGTACGAAGTAAGTAGAGATACATATCTCGTGAATATAAAGGTGATAAAGTATTTTGGACTACTTGCATCCATATCTGGACAACAAATATCTGTACGTATGATTTCTAATAGGTTTGAGCTCCTCTTTGCACCCTTTTTAGACTTGTTAGTTTGCTTACCCTTTATGCAATCCACACAAGTCTCGAAATTAGCAAAATCCAAAGTACTAAGTACTCCTTCATTTACCAATCTCTTAATTCTCTCGATAGAGATGTGTCCTAATCTACAGTGCCACAACATAAAGGATTCCTCATTCACATCACATCGTTTAACCCCGGCGGTAACATGCATAGAATTATAAGCAGCATCATTTTGCAATTCAATATAGTAAAGACCATCGAGTAATGCACCAGAACCAATAATTCTAGATTTATTAATTAAAGTAAAAGTAGAATTTGAAAAATTAAAATGAAATCACTGCTTAAAACCAAATTGCACGTCCCAATGGACTCCACATATGAGCTCATCTTGCCTCCTGAATAGATGTGTTGCTCACTTCCCACTGACCTCCTTAGGTTTTCCATACCCTACAAGGTATTAGAAACATGGATTGTAGAACCAGAATCAATCCACCATGTGTTATGATTAGTACTAACCATATTAGATTCATAACAAATAAAAGAAAATGGAGTACCTGTCTTGTCCATCTAGCTCTTAAACTTTAAGCAATCTTTCTTCATGTGCCCTTTCTTCTTGCAAAAGAAACACTTGGACTCTTTCTTTATGACTGGCTGAGCAGGAATCTTGCCCTTGTTTTTGGGTTGATCCCCTTTCTTCTTTCCATGAACAGTAAAGTTCACCTTTTCGCTCTCTTCCATAATTAACCTTTCCTCTTCTTGAACACATATGATCATCAACTCATTAATTGACCATTTGTCTTTATGTGTGTTATAAGAGATTTTGAAATGAGCATATTGCAAGGGTAGAGTACACAAAATATAGTGTACTAGGAAAGAATCAAACATGGTAACCTCCAAGGCTTTTAGTTGAGTCTCTATATCCCTCATGCGCATGATGTGATCACGTACACCCCTTATCCCTTGGAGCTTTAAGGATGAGAACTACATTATAAGGGTGTTGGCAAAGGCCTTATCAGATGTAATAAACTGATCATCAATGGCCTTCAAAAGATCCTTGACCTTTTCATGCTGATCGACGGAACTACGAATACTAGCAGATATATTAGTCTTTATAAACATTACAGACAAACGATTAGATCTCTCCCACTTTTCATAAAGATCAACAACATCTGGAGTGCTAGTTTCAGTAATGCCTGGTGGCTCATCTTTCCTAATAGCATAGTCAATATCCATCCAGCCTAAATGAAGGAGAATTCTCTTCCTCCAAACCTTATAATTGCCCCTTTTCAGTTCGGGAATATCACACTTAATATCAGGAATGTTTGCAAATTGATTAACTGTAAAGTTCAAGAATACATTCTCATTATTCATAATTTGAGACTCAATAAATTGTCATGTTTTACCAATGTAAAATATGTATTAGTTCATGAACCTAATGACATACAACTTGCCTGTGGGTCAAAGTCCTACTCAATTAGATTCATACTTATGATAAAACTATCAAATTATGCTCCTTTTTCTCGATTCCTGTGGGTAAATTAAGAAATATAACCTAATATTTTATCCTAATTAATCATAGAAACATAACAAAATTCATGTGGGTATATTTTATCACATTAAATATGATTAATCACAACCAATGTTTTTAAATGTGATTTTTTTTATACTTAATATATAAACCTAATCAATTAAAGATGTTGTGGCTATTCTTTAATTAATTAAATTATATTAATCACTTAACATTAACTCTTAATAAGAGCCAAATATTTACATAATATTCTAAATAATGTAAACAAATTGAATAACATTGCATAAAAATATTCAAGATAATTTCGCATGTATAAAATCATAGAATCATACACACAAAACTTCAAAAGTAAATAAATAATATATGCATATGATTATCCAATATTTAAAACATATAAGCTCTTAACCATTAAATTTAATGTGCATAAATTATTTAGCTTAATATTGCATTCTTAAATACCAAAATAAACATACAATTAATCTTAATAAATAATTCAAACACACTAATATGTAAGTTTAGGCTTTCAAAAAGTTTACACTTTCAAAAGGTTTATGCTTTTAATATTTAGAATATTAAACTCAGCTTTCAAGAATGAGAAGTCTACACTTTCAAAAGGTTTAGGCATTTAATATTTGGAATATTAAACTCAGCTTTCAAGGATAAGAAGTCTAGGCTTTTAATATTTAGAATATTAAACTCAGCTCTCAAGAATGAGAGGATCCAGAATCTTCTTTCCCTTTTTTTTAATATATAAAATTTTACGCTTTCAAACTTTCATTTTACGCTTTCAAACTTTCATTTTACGCTTTGTGTCGTATTGTACCTTATTCTAAAGCACCATTACACTGTTCATCTTTCTTCTCTACTTTTCTTTTCATATTGAACAAAATAGAACAACGTTACTCCTATAATTCCAAAACAGAAGCATGACAGAGGCAACAAACAAGCTCTGATACCAAATGTAAAAAGGTGTGCATATTGATCTAAACATGCAAATCAATTTAAATGTCATATTCAGATCAAATAGCGGAAGCAAAAGGAGTACAAGCGTACCTCCAACCATTGCAGATGAAACACGAAGCGGTGCAAGCACGAACCCGAAGGTAGCTTTGTTTTTCCATACCATTACTCACTCTAAAATAAATGATGTATTTTTCTGAATAGAGAAGTAGGTTTGGTGATACAAAACTGAGAGCACCCCATCCTATTTATAGTGTCTGCCTATCACAGAGTTTAACCAATTTGTTATCAGAACGTGGGCTTGAGAATAGGGACGTGAGTTTGTTACTGAATGTTGTAGAGATAAGTGTTGACCATGGAAGGAAAATGGACCAGATTCAGAAAATAAATTCCTGAAAAATTGCAAGGGGAAAAAACAAAAAAAAATAGTTGAAACAGAACATGGGCCATTGCAAAATTCCAACAGTATTATCATCATTCAGCTAACTTCTACTAAAGGAAAATTGCTTATGGAGAAAACGACGGCGTTTAACGGTTTACCGTGTTTGGTTTGTTTTCTACAAGCACATCCGAAGCTGGATGAGATAGAGAGAGAAAAGGTGTGCAACGTGTTTGGGGAAGTTGAACCCGTTTAGAAACGGGTCGAAGGATACGACCTATTTGGAAGATGGTAGCGTGGATTTGACCAAGCCCAAAAGGAGAAGGTTCTCTATGTGTTAGACGAAGTTAGAATTGAATTAAATTATGAGCATATATTATGCGAGGTTCATCATGGTTTCCTTTTTTTTTTGTAGAATATGCAATTTGTGTTGTGTATGTACAAAATTCATATAGTTTTCACTGTATGTTTCTTAGGGATCATGGATTATGCCAATATTCATGATATTGGGTGCTCTGATTCTTGCGATCTTCTCATCATAGTGTGTGAATTAATTGTTTAATACATTGTGTATGTTGATGATGTTGGTGATTGCTTTGCAGAAAAAGTAGTGGGTTTTCAAGGGGTGCCTCAATGTACAAAGGAGTGACAAGGTACTTCTTTCTCAGATGTAGATGCACTATGAACTAGATTTCAGATTCAGAGTGTAGATGGCAGCATGTTCATCTTGCTTTGATATGTGCTTGTTGAACTATGCTAAATTGAATTTGCTGAAAAGAAAGATAAATGCTTCGTGTCTTTAGTTATTTGCAATAAGTTTAGAACTACACAATTTGCATATAGCCATTATGATTCATAGTGCATTTTGGAATGGCTTAGGTTGGTGTTAATATTGTTCTTGTAATTTTCAAATTCCTTTCTCATTGATGATGCTCTTGCCTATCTTGCATTACTGGAAAAGAATCAACACTTTGAAATTATTTTATTTCTAAGCATTTCTATCATTTGCAACACTTATGGTTGATTACAGGTTACTGAGGCTCTTGCATGTGCAGGCCTTGAGTCTTCTAATCTTATTGTTGGTGTTGATTTCACCAAGAGTAATGAGTGGACAGGTTAGGCTTTATTCATATATCTTAACTAAAGTTTGGATTTATGAAGAGTATTCTGGTGTAATTAATATACTAAACTTAGTGTTTGATATTTTAGGCAAGAATTCGTTCAATAGGCAAAGCTTGCATCACATTGGGAGTGGTCTGAATCCTTATGAGCAAGCAATATCAATTATTGGGAAAAGCTTGGCAGCATTCGATAAGGATAACTTGATCCCCTACTTTGGATTTGGAGATGGTATCTCTTTAAACAAATTTAACTTATGGAGTGCATTATTTTGAAGTTAAGATATGGCTAAAAGAATTTGCAGAAAGAATTTGATTTGGAAATTTGACATAAAAAATGGGATTAAGAAACAAGTTGCAGACCACATGTCTTGCCTTGAAAACAAAGCACTAAAGATGAACCTTTGCACATTTAGGAAATACTTGCTAATGAGCAATTACTTGTTATAAAATGACATGCATTAAGCAATTCATCCAGTAATAATTGTTGTTATAAGTACAAACTTCAACATTAGTTATTAGTCCCTTAAAATGAAATAGAGAAGTTATGAGAAAAGAAATGAGAGAAGAATAGAATATCAAGTACACACCTCTATCACTCCTTCTAAAGTTACCAAGAACTTTATTAAATTAGAATAAAATAGAAAATATGAGACAAAAATAGAGTCCTCTAGTCTTATAGGCACAAACTATTATATAGGTAAAACCAGACATCCTTTCCCTTTCATCTAATGATTTTTTTTGTGATGGTTATCCTCCATTAAGGACATTTACTTATATTTTAACGAGTGAATAGGCAATTTAGTCCCTGAGATTGTAACTAGTTTGCATATTAGTCCTTAACTTAAATTTTAATTCAAAATAGTCCCTATCTTTACATTCGTTATGCAAATAAGTCCTTACCGTTACATTCGAAGGTAACGTCGTTAATGAGATGTATTGTTGGCAATTACAGTGCCACGTAGGCTAACCAACGTGGCACTATTATTGGTAGTATTGCAAAATAGTCCTTCTTCTTCACTGTGCTTCTTCTTCGTCATCCTTCACTCAACCACTGTGCTTCTTCTTCGTCATCCTTCATCTTCTTCTTCTCCCTCTCCCTCTCCCTCTCTCCCCTTCCTAATGTCATCTCTTCATCTTTTTCCCGGTGCCACCACCACCCTCAACTCCGCATTCCTCCTCCACCCCCATTCTCCCCTCTTCCCCTCCAAAACCCTAACCCCCAAAAAACCCAAACCCCCCTCTGCCCTCCTCCAGTGGAATTGCAAACCAAAACCCCAACCCAAACCCTTTTGCAGAACCTATTGGTGTACCTTGGGCATAAAAAAGTCGCAGGAGTTTGCCTTCATAATTTCCCTCAATCTTGAAGCAAGAAATTGTTCCATCCTGTTGTAATCACTTTCAGATTTCTTAATTGACCATCGTCTTGTTCGAGCATCTCTAGAGAGAATAGACGAGGACTTCCGAGCATCATATAATTGCTTGCTTCGATGTGTCTCTCTTATCCACATTATCAAAATAGTCCTTCAGCTCACCAAAATCATCCCTAATACCAAAACTGCTGACCTTAGAAATAGATGAAGTTTGCTCAGCAATTTGTTTAAGGCTTCAGATTTTATGTGGTTCTGCTGCAATTTTGGTTATGTGTGAACTCTGGCTCTTGATCCAACAGAAAGCTTAATTAGTACCAACAAAAAGAAAAAAAAGATAAGAGATTTTAATCTTTCTACTGGTTCAATTTGCATGATGCATTTCCTAGAAGTGTATCCAAACTATTCACATTACACAATCCTTTCCTTTGATATAGTTCAAACTACCAGTCACCAGACATGAAATCTTAGTATCAACAGAAAAATACCAGTAGATTTTAATCTTACTTCTGGTTCCATTTACATGATACATGCCCAAATTTGTCACCAAACTACAAACACTACACAATCCTTCAAACAGACTACAATGACAAAATCTGATGAAATAAATTCCTCAACTACACACAAATAAATGTTCCTCTCACATTCAAGAGCTGCACAAACTGCTACACATTTCAAATCTCATACAGGGTTCTCACCAGGCAGATAAGAAGGAGAACCACCCTTAACCTGGTTCTTTTTCCTTTGGAAGATGCCACTAATATTTGGCAAGAGGGTTTTCTTTGAAACTGAAACCTTCTCCTTTTCAAACTTTTTCACCTCCACCATTGTACGAGGAGGATTCTGCTTTTGAATCCTATAGTGCTGAGGAGATGATTTTGTTGACACCTGTGTTTCAGCCAGAATTCGAGATGCAGCTTCTGCGGCCCTCTTTTGCACCCTCTCGCGCCATCTTCGAAGCTCACTCTCCACTGCCCTTTTCGCTGCTTCAGCCATTTCAGCCTTTTTCAAAGCCTCCTGTGTTGCAGTCTTTATATCCTCAATCTCCTTTTGAGTTGTCTCCAACCTTTTGAGAGCCTCATTTTCACTAGCCTTCACAGCTTCAACCTGTGCCTTGGCAGCAGCCACTTTCATATCTGCTAATTTATCAGACTCCTCAACTTTATGGCTTAGCGAACCTTGAAACAGATAACTCAATTATCAGTACAATCAAGCTAATCTTGAAAGAAGGAAATAGAAAATAATTATCAGATCAGTTAAAATCGTAATCTGGTCAAGAGCACTTTTCTCAGCTGCTTTTGCTGCTTCTGCTTCTTCCAGCGCCACTTTAAGATTTTTTTCTGCTTCTTCTAATGCAAGCATGGTAACTTCAACTTCCTTCTTTAATTCTGCTGTCCTGTTCTTCATATCTTCTGCTTCCCGCCTTGCATTTTCAGTTTCAGATGTCAGCTGGCTAAGTGTCAAGATCATTTCCTCAGATGCACCTCTAACTTTAGATTCTTCTGCCATGCAGGCTTCAAGCTCAGACTTGCATTTGCGGA